>NC_051327.1:26013435-26229360 GCF_015220235.1 Choloepus didactylus | reverse complement strand
TGGGGGTGGGGACGGGGCGGGGGCTAGGGGAGACGGGGAGAGGAGGGTGTTGTTTCTTTGCTGATTTATTTTTAACCCGAGGTTGTACAAGCCCCTGACAGTTTGGATAAATTAGCCAGGCCTCGCAGTCTCCTAATGAGAGGGTATTATTTCGGCACCTCGGAAGGAGCGTGAAAAATGAGAAAGACTCCATCCGGAGGTGTCGGATCGATTCAGGATCAGAGTGTAAATTATATACAACTAAATATCCAGCCGCCCATACCGCTGCTTAATACGGAGCTTAGAAATGCAACATTAAACAAAGATTATGAGGGATGAGCCTCCGGACCGGGCCCAGCTCCGCGCTCAGTCGGGTCAGCCGCGGCCCGCCCGAGCCCAGGAGATGGGGGGCGGGGTGGGGGGTGAGCGGAGCAAAAGCGGGGGCGGGGGGCGACTTGGGCCGGGAGCCGAGCCTGCCTGCTCCTTCCCTTCCTTCCCTCCAAGGCCAGGATGCGGAGCCGGCCTTGGAGGCCCCCACTCTGCCCCGCAGCGAGGGCTCGGAGCAAACGCGCGCTGCCGGCCTCAGTTTCCCCATCGGCCGGAAGCGACTTGGCCCTGGCCCCCGGACCCTCGCTGCCCGGCCCCGGCCCGGCTGCGTGGAGGGGGGAGGCGCGGCGGGGGACGCCGAGCAGGGCTCCCCGGGGCCTGGGCCCGCTCTCCCCGCAGCCCCAAAGGTCTTCGGACGGTCGCCGGCGGCAAGAGGCTCGTCGCCCGAGAGGCACCAGGCGCGGGCGACCCGGGCCCTCGCTCCCCGCGGCCTCCTTCTCCGACGGCGCCCGGGCCCCCCGAGCTCTCTCTCGCCCCCTCCCCAGCTCTCCGGAGCCGGGATCGCCCTCCCCGCGAAGGGAGCGGGCCGCAGCCGCGTGTGGGTGTTGCGGTAATGAAAAATCAGAGCAGTTAAATCGTAAAATTTGGATTAAGAAGCTTGAATTTAATACACACGCACCACATTTATTAAAGCATTAGAATAATTGAAATTTGCTGCTGCAGCCGTCCAATCTGTTTAAATAATTCTATGGGTGTCTTGTTGTGATAAAAGATTATCTAGAATTCTATTAAAGACGCAGGAGCCTGCTTTGTAAATCCTATTTGGGGACTTTCAATAACTATCGATAATCTCATCTGCACAGAGCCCCCCGCCTCTCCGCGTTATCGGAAAGTCTGCAGCGTTTCCGGGGCCGCTGGGGCAGGCCTGGCCCGGAGTGGACCCGGCACCTGCCGCTCGGCCCGGGATCAGGGCGCGCCGGGGTGCGGGGCTGGGCGCCGAGGGGCCTGGGGCCGAGCCCGCCCGCTCCTGCCCGAAGCGCGGGGCAGGGCCGGCGGGAGCGCCTTGTTCGCGGCCTAGTGCCCGCGAGGCTCCGAACCGCGCGCGGGGGCTGCGGGGAGCAAGTGTCGGTGCCGCCGCTAATTGCTGCTAATTTTGTTTCATTAACTTTATTTACTCTTGAACCCCTTAATTGTTTTCCATTTATTTTTAGTAATTTTATAATGCACTAACAATCCCCCTCCGTCTGCGGAGCCGCCGCCCCCCTCCTCCCTCCCTCGCTCGCCCCCGGCCTCGGTGCAGCCCCGCGGGCTTCCCCGCTGCGCGCCCGAGGGGCGACCTGGCGCCCACAGCCACGCAGAGGGTGGCCAAGGGAGGGTGACCGGGAGCGCGGTCCGGGTGTCAGGGGCGCCCGCGGGGACGCTCCGGAGCCTGCCCGAAGGGTGCGGGCCAGGAGAAAGCCCCGACCCTCCTGGCCCGAGGCCGGGGGACTCTGATTTGAGCTGTAGCTCGTGTGGTTGGAAGCGCGGAGGCCGAGAGAGGGGAAGGCACTGGCCTGCGGTCACACAGCGTCCGGCCGCGCTGGGCAGGGGCAGAGCTGGCCCGGCCAGCCCTCGGGCTCTGGCTTCTGCCAGGTCTTCCTGGGCCCGAGGAAAGCGTCCCAGAGCCGCCCTCCAGGGCAACCGGGCCCAGGACTCGCCCAGCTCGGGCCCTGACTCAGCCGCTCAGCCCCGTCCCCGGGGAGCGGTGTCCCCGCGGCCCCCCGCCGGGTCCCCAGGCCCCGGCCCGCGCATTGCCGGTTATTAGACAACTCGCGGGGACTGTCTGCGGGCCGCCTCTTTCCTGCTAATTATCACCTTATGAAAAGTGTTTCATTAAGAAACTCTGCTTTTGATTAATTATCGACAGAACGCTGACCAGAAAGAAATGAAATTAATCTCTGACCCCGTCTGGGTATCACTGGAAATTCATCACATATCCTTTTAATATTGAAACATAGCGCAGAATTTTAATAGAAAATACTGTTTTTCTAAACCCCCAGTCTTTATTACTGCTTCTGGGCAGGGAATGGTAGTGCTGGAATATCGCAGTCTTGGTTCATTTTAAATTTATTAAACATAATGCACTTCATTTTCAAACATTTTACTGTTTCTTTTTAATTTCACTCAGTGTAAGTACAGAATAAAACCTTTTTAAACATTTAAGATATTGAAAACCCATATACGGATATAGAACGGGAAGGCTCTGGCCATCAAATAAATTTAAGTAGAAGCAATTGTAATTTTAAGCTCCCAAGTATTATCCCCTTCAGACATTAAGGCAATAGCAGCAACCGTGGAAGGAGGGAGTGTGGAGGGGGCGGCTGCCAGGCCCCCGGCCCCCCGAGAGACCTGTCCTGGGGCTGCTGGGGCTGGTGCTGCCCCCCTCCACTTCACTGGCCCAAGTGAAACCTTTTCCTAAGGCTGGGGCACAGGCCTGAGGGGTGTCCCCACCTCCCCCCTCTGCCCACACTAGGGGGGCCTCCCCTGCCTCCAGCCGGAAGTGGGGGCTTTCTGGAATCTGAAGACCTTTCCTCCTCCACGGTCTCACCAGGTGCCCCCACCCACGCCAAGGTGCTTTCAGGCCTGCCCGGTGCAGTGGGCACCAGACGACTTCCCAAGCCCTGGGGAGGGGTCTCCCCAGAGATCAGCCTCCCCCACCAGTCCTTCCTGGCCAGCTGCCGCCCGGGGAGCAGGACTGGGCGCCTCCCCCACCCCCACCCCCACCCCCAACCCAGCAGAACTCTCCGTCCTCCCCTTTCCCTAGGAATCCAAGCCCCGCGGTTAATGAGTCGTGAAGTGTGAGAACTTCCTGCGAGCGGGCGCTCCTGATGCGGATTCCAGATGTGTGGGGCGGGAGGGGCCTGACCCCGCACCCAGCCGGGTGCCAGCGACCCGGGCTCCGGATTCGGAACGGGCAACTTCTCCACTGAGAAATTACTCTTTCCATTTCTTGTAGCGTTCGCGGTGCCCTATTTCACGGCACCAGCAAACGGAATATTACTTTTAAAACACTATGAAATACCAGGTCCTGTCCTCAGAGCTGTTTCCGGGAAATTCAATTTTCGCTGAGTGGCGAGAAACCCAGCATTTCTTTTGGGGGCTGATCGGCGGCTCCGCGGGAGGAAGAGGATAATTCTCAGGGATTGTCTTGGCTTTCTGCGGAGCCCTGTTCGTGTCTGGGTGGCTCACAGTGTCCCTTCAGTCACCTGCCCTGAGCACGTCTTCAGTGGGGGTGGGACACTAGTTGGCGAGCTCTTTCCCTCCAGAAGCCTCATTAGCATTCTTTATTACTTGCCAGGCCAGTGACTATTTACAAGGTTATCTATTATCTATAATCTATCCACCAGCAGGACTCCCTGCCCACCCCCCTTCTGTTTGGAGTCTTGATTTCACTGAGAACAGTTTCTCTGACCTGCCGGGGAAAAAAAAGTTTGTCGTTCTCCTTCCTTCCCCCCCCTCCCCCCTTCCTTTCTTGGCGAATGTTCCATCCAGACTTCACGACAGACAACTTTGCTTCCCAGTTTTCTCGATCAGGGCTTGGGGAAGGCACTGGGAAGAACTGGGGGGCTTTTGGAGGGAAATTTGTGGCCCTTGGATTAAGGTGCGATCGAGCACTGCTGCCCCGTCCTGTCCTGGGGGGCAGGGGAGCAGCAGGAAGGCCACGGAGGCCTTCCAGGGGCTTTTCCCCTGACCCAGCCCCGGGCTCCCGATTTCTGGAGCTATCATCAGTTTCCTCTGAAGCTGGGGGGCTGCCCCGCCGTGGCCCGCAGAGTCGGGCCTGAGCTCCCTTCCCAGCGAGGGTGGGGCTCCCGGGGACCCCGCGGAGCCTCTGGACGAGGCCTGTGGCGACCGCCTTGGCCTGCTGGATACTTCAGGGTGCGCTGGGGCCAAGGAAGGCAAAGCCTCCTCCCCACTAAGCAAGAAAGGAGCTAGGACATAGCAGCCGAAGGAACAGCGCATCCCCATCGAGCCCGCGTTACAATCCGTCTTTCGAGCCCGTTTCCCAAGGCTGCTCCTGCTCGGTCCCTGGGGCAGGAAGCCAGGAAGAGCCGCCCACCGAGGGGCAGCTGGCTGCCGTCCTGCCTTCCATGTCGCGAGCCCAGGGCAGCAGCCGGGAGGAGCCCCGAGGACAGTCCTGAAAGGAAACACGAGGAGCGGCCCGTGAGTTTCATTTTTTTCTGATCCACTTGAACTGGAAACAAAACCAAGCCCGGAGGCCCAGGCTGCGGCAGAAGAGCCCGGCTGGGTCCCGCGTCCCAGCAGCCCTGCCGGCCGGCGCCGCCTCCTCCCCGTCGGGTTCCCCCAGCTGGAGCGGTTCTCCCCAAGAGGCCGCAACCCAGGATCTGCGTGGATTTGGGGATCTGCAGTCACCTGGCTCCTGGACCCAGCAAACTTCACCACATCCCCAGCCTGGACCTGGCTGGGTTCCTGTGAGACCCAAGATCGTGGGTTCCCTGTAAACAAGGGCGTGTTGGAGTTTGAGTGAAGAATATTAAAAAAAAAAATAGAGAAAGAAGATAACAGAGTGATTTAAAGATAATTAATTGCATTAAAGTATTGACTAACTACCTCACTCAATAGTAATTCATTTAGAGAATATTAAAATCAGAGGAACAATAATAAAATTGATGCCAATTCCCACGGGGAGGGAGATGGCCAGCAAATTGGATACTTTTCTTAATCTGGCGTAAATAATAACACGCCTGGCCCGGCTCCCTCTCAAGCCAATTCCCCATCATTTATTCCAGACTCTAAAGCCGGGTTTCATAATTGATATCAGTTACTCAGTGAGTGGTTTTCATTTGTTCTTGTTATCCTTGATAATTGCAAAGTTCAGCCTCTCCGAGTTGGACCCGGCGGTTCTCTGGGCGGGGGGCCAGGCAGGGGCTGGGGTGCAGGGGCACTGGCTGCCGCTCCCCTGCCCCCGTGTCCTGCCTGTTTGTGACAATTTGTCAGCTCCAGACCCCTGCGCTGACACGCTCCCACCCCCACCCGGGGCGCGCTGAGGGGCCCAGTCCGCAGTGGCCGAACTGTCCCCAGGACTTGTCCCTGGCTGCTCTGCCGGCGGCAACGCTGGCTCCTGGCGGCCATCGGAGAAGAAACACCCCGTGGCCACCGGGCCAGGAGCCACCGCTGCCACCACCTGTTTTTGTTTGTAAAGCTGAGTCTGGAAGGATGAACCCCAGACCCATAAGGGGGGAAATACTGCAGATCCCAGAGGAGAATCTGGGAGACAATGAAGGGGAGCCCAGGAGGGGCCTGGACCGGGGAGCTGCCCGGAGTCCTGGGGCACAGGGGGCAGGGACCTGCTCTGCTACCGGCTGCCCCCACCCCATGGTGCATCCCAGCCCTGGCAGCCAGCGTCTGTGATATGACGATTTCGTTATTTATTCACTTATTTATTCATTTATAAAGTGTTTACTTAGCTCGGTGCAGATGTAACATCTCATTTACAGCGTGGCCTCGGGGCATAGAAACAATTGGCAACAAAAGAGTAACTCCGGAGAATTAGAGAAAAAACACACAACCACGGGGCGGGGGAGGCGGGCAGGCGGCGAGCTGCTGGGCGGGTGGCCCGAGCCCAGGCAGAAGGACAGACAGACACCCGCGTCCAGCCGGGAGAGACCCCGGGCCCAGGACGCGGGTGAGGGGCGTGGGGGCCGAGCGGCCCGGAGCTGGGGTGCGCTCTGGCCGGGCCGCTGGGACGAGGCTCCGGGGGCGTCTTCGGATGGCGGCCGTCGGGCAGGCGCGCCGGGCGGGCCCTGCGAGACCGGGAGGCGTTCGGGGATCCGGTTCCCCTTCAGCGCCCGGCGGGGCTCGGGTCCTGCCTCCCCGCGCCCGCTGACCCCCGCCCCGAGCCCCACCGCACGTCGCGCCCCGTCCTGCCCCGGCGCGGAGAGGGCACCTCGGCGGGGGATCCCCGCTGCCGCCCCATCCCCGCGGCCCCCGCACTCGGCCGGTGCCGGCAGCCGCAGGATCCCATGACCCGCGGCGGGGAAACTGAGGCCGGCAGCGCGGGGATGGGCGCGCCGGCGCCTGGCGGAGGCTCGAAGCGCGTGGCGCGCGGGGGGCGCGGGGCTCCAGGCCCGGGCGTGTCGCCGCCTCTCGCGGTGGGTGTCCAGTCGTGGGCCCCCGGCCCGGCCGCGCGGGAAGGGGCGCCGAGGACCCCCACCCCGCAGGGGCGGCCGCGGGCGCTGAGCCCGGTTCCCCCGCGTCAGGGCGCTGACGGGAGGCAGCTGCTGGCTGTTTAACTGGGAGCCGTTGCCTGGCAACCCGAGGCGGCTCATTACCGCGGCCACAGTGATTAACCGAAAAAGAAAAAAAAAGGGAGGAGGCGGGGTTAAAATGAGGAAGGGAAAAATAAGGAAGAAATAGGGAAAAAGCAGGAATATGAAAGTAAACTGGATGATTTAATTAGCTAATTGATAATCAACTTCTTTTTAATTATGCACTTAATTTAAAAAGTGTAACTCCAGGCTGCCCCCACCCAGCGCCCTGGCGAGGTTTCCAAAGCCGCCCCCCCACCTCGGAAGCCGGGGCGCTGGGAGGGGCTCCCCCCACCCGGGGCCTCCCAGCCCAGGCTGTCCCGGGAGGGGTCGCCTGGGAAACCGTCTTCTCCAGCAGCCAGGACTGCCGCTGCCAAGGGCCCTGGGCGCCCTCCATCTTCGCTGGGTCCATCCCCGCAGCCACAGTCCCACCCCCACCTGATGGCCCCGAGGTGCACCCAGACCGGCCCTGCCTGCCTGCAACTGGCATCAAGCAAGAGACAAACGACCCCCTGTGGACGAGGAGGGGACAGGGCCGAGTCAGGAGTGGACGGCGCCGTGAATAGATCGTGGGGCCACCCCTGGCGGCTGGCTGGGCTCCGCTCTGCGTGGGGACTGTGGATCCGCGGTCTTGGGGGGGCTCCGACTCTAACGGTGTGTGGGGCCCCCTCGTCTCCGCGGGAAGCAGGGAAGTGCTGACAGTGCCCAGTGAGCTTGGGCCCACCCGGGGCCTGGTGAGTGAGCAGTGGGGAGAGGGTGGGAGACCTGGCAGAGGTCTGGGCACAGGTGGTGGCCTTCACTTAGGGCCGGGCAGGTGCAGCAGGGAGCTTGGGTTTGAGCTGGCGGGAAGCCCGGGGCCCGGACCAGAGCTGAGGGGGGTGGGGGAGCTGTGGGGGCAACCCAGGCCTCCCCCGCTACAAAGGACCCGCTCACTCCCCTAACGGTGCGGGCTGGGGGCTCCCGGCTGAGGCCCCACAGCAGGGTCGCCTTGCTTCTCTGCACCCTCTCATTGCCCCCCTTTCCCCGGGAACCTCCTGCCCACGGACCCCAGAGGCGGTTTCGGGAGATCCGGCTGCAGCCACAGGGCCGAGCAGTAGCCAGGCGGCGCGGGCAGGTGTGGGCAGGCGCGGGGTCTGCTCTGGAAGGCAGTCAGGGAGGAGGCCCTGGGCTCTGGGTCCACCAAAGGAGGGCTGCGGGGGGCAGGTGTGGAGATGGGGTGACTCCCTGCCTCACTCGCTCCTCTTCTTGGGCTGGTCCTTTCCTTCTTTCCCTCCTGGTTCCCTGGGGCCGAGGATCCCACTTTCTCCCTTTGATTTCCAGCCCATCTTGACCACCAAGCCCTCCTGGGGTCTTCTCTTTATTGGGGTGGGGGTTCCCCTTTTAAGCTCAGGAAAGTCAACAGCATCCGCCTCATGGGCGATGGCTGGAGCCCTTCGGGGGGGTCAGCCCCCCAGGTGCTGGCTGTGCCCTGCCCCTTCCCTCTCTGGGTGGGTGGGGGGGGAGGGCTGGGACCCCACACTGGCTAGGGGCAGGAGGGGGAACCTGCTTGGGGACGGGGCTGAGGGTGGGCTTGGCACCCCTGCAGCTCCCTGGAACTGTGGCCTGGGGCTCGGGAGGAGCGTGGGAGGGACGACACAGCCTGGGCTGGTCAGGGAAGAGGCCCTGGGCCCCAGCTCCTGCTGCCTTCAGGGTCTCGGGCCACCTTCTGCTGATGCAGGGGCCCCATGGCGGGGTTGGGCGTCTGGGCCGGCCCAGGCTTGTGGTTTTCTCCTGCGAGGTCGCGTCTGTGTCACCAAAACCCCGTCGTCTTCATTCATGGTGCCTCGGAATGGCCCAGCAGTGAGTCCCAGCCACTGAGGCTGTTCTGTCTGCACTGGGGTCCCAGGCGGCCTGACAGAGGCTGCCCAGTCACACGCTTGGTGTTTCAGGGGTGGAGGAGGCCCTGGCTCCTACCCGAAGCCACACTGTCCCCCACACCCCCCACGCTCACATTTCCAGCGCACACCCCAACCACATGCAGACCCCAGGGGGACTCGGAGGCCTCTGGAGGGTCCAATGGTTCAAACCCCTCGATGACCTGAGGCCGTGTCAGGACGGGGGGTGCCTGTCTCCGAGGGCCCAGGGAAGGGGCGAGGTGCTGGAAAGCCGAGCTGGCATGGGACAGCACTTGGGGACCCAGTGTGGACTCTGAGGGTGCCCCAGGGTGCCCGACACAGCATGTGTGTACCCCATTCTGCAGAGATGACCCTCGGCTTCCACCATGGGCTCCAAGGCCACGGGCCCAGCCCCCCATCACCCTGACGCTCAGAGCATGTGTCTATCCAAGCCTCGGCTCCAGGAGCAAGAGCTCTCACCCCCCCGCCCCTCCTCCAGCTCGGGGTGCAGTGGGGAGGGCCCGAGAGAGGCAGCCCAAAGCTCACACCAGCACCCTAGATCTGGCAAGCACCTTGGAAAACGCAGACGCCAGACTGAGCCACCTAACTGGGTCTTCGCAGCGGCTCGGGGGGCTACCAGGGTAGGCGTGTGGGCTGGAGTGGGCAGGGGCAGCTCGGAGGCGCACACCTGGGGGAGGGGACTCAGGCTGCTGCTTCTGAGCCACTGAATACTCCCCTTACGCTTTTGGGGGCAGGGGGTGGTGGGCGCAGGCTCGGGGAAGTCACCGGTTCAGCGGAGGGCACTCTGTTTTCTTGGTGTCCCCCCTCCTGGCCTCTCCAAGGAGCAGCCCTAGATCCCCGTGGGTCACCTAGGTGTACCTCTGCACCCCACCTCACCGGGGGACCTCGGGGCTAAATGCGAGCCACGCTGGGCCTCCAAGGGCCCCTGAAAGCTGGAAGGTCATGGCCGAGGAGTGGGGGCTCCAGGCCCAGCCGCAGGAGAAGGGGTGAGCTTGAGAGGCCCAAGCACCCAGCTGTGTCATGATTCCTTTTGGGGGGTGATGATGAGGGATTATGGGGTGTTATGGGGTGAACTGTCCACCAAAGACATGCTCGAGTCCTCAGCGCTGGTCTGTGAATTCGACCTCATCTGGAGAGGGGCTTGCTTAGGTCACTGCAGTGAGGTGGCCCTGACGCCCGTGTGACCAGCGTCCTGATGGGAGGGCAGAGTTGGACAGAGACGCAGGCCGACCCGGGAGAGGGCCAGGAGACGATGATGAGGGCAGAGTGGAGGGACATGGCCACAAGCCAAGGGTCTCCAGCCACCACTGCAAGCTGGACAAGACGGGAGGAGCCAGGGGGCACGTGGCCCTGGGGCACGGGGACGGGAGGTGGACATGGGCCATCCCCGAGAGGGTCCAGGGAACATCGCACCTGGCCTTGTGCTCTGGGTGGGGGTCCTGACGCCCCCCAGGCCTCAGTTTCCCCACTGAAGCCACTCCCTCAGGCCTGTCCAAGGTTTGGGGACAAACCATGGACGTCCCAGGGTGCTAAGGCAGGGGCAAGCCTTTGCCTGTCTCCTGCACAATCGGGGTCCCTTTCACCCCCGATCTGCCATGGGTGTCACACCTGTCCCCAGCCCAGCTGCCTCCTCCCGTCTCTTGGGGGCTTTGAGCTGAGCCATCTGGACGGTGCCGGGGCTGGGAAGCCCCTCTGAGGGCGGGAAGGAAGGGGTGGCAGGGGGGCTGCTGTTTGTGGGGTGCTGGCCGGGTGCATGACGTTCCCAGTGTGAAGCTGTGGGTTGATGCACGTGGGGGTCACGGGCCAGGGGCTCAGTCTCTCCTCCCTTTCCCTCCCCCCGGCCCCGGACACCCCATTACTGCCTGCTGCCCATGAGGGGCCCTTAGCTCCCGGGCCCACAGCTGCTTCTCACCGCGGGCGGCTCAGCTCGGCCCGGGGCCTGCCCGGCGCAGACGGGACGGGGTGGCAGAGCGGGGGAGTGGCGGGCGGCCCGGGGCAGGGAGCTGGGACGCGGCCACCGAGCAGGGCTGGTTCCCAGGGGTCACCTCGGCGGCCGGGAGCGGAGGGAGGGGCGTCCTCGGGGCAGGGCTCTGCTTCTGTGCCTGAAAAGACAGCGGAAGGAAACGGCCTTCGGCAAACTCGGAAGCACCTTCCTCGCACCCAGAGCCCAAGGGCAGAGTTCTGCTCGGCACCCGCCTTTGTTTCAGAAAGAGGCAGGGGACAGGAACGGGTTAAGCTGAAACGCAGGTGACAGCAGGTCGAGCCAAGCTTCCTGCACCCTCCGTGGGCGAGGTCGAGGAGCGTGTGGGGATCAGGGGCCCCGGCGTCCGGGAGAGACCGTGCAGCAGGAGACCCTGTGGGAGAGAGGGCCCCAGCGGCCCGGCCAGGGTCACGCAGAGGTGACGGTGTCGATGGCTTTCGAAGGGCAGTTCAGGGAGTGGCCTCCCGGAGGCCGGGCGGCCGGCCCAGGCGGAGCGAGACAGACATGACCTGGGGGTCCCTGGTCCCGGGCTCCCCATGGGCCCCCTGTGTCTCCCACCACCTGCGGTCTCGGCCCTGGCCGGCGAGGGTCCCTCACGCCCCAGCGTCCCCAACTCCCGTCTGCCCCATCAATCCCCTTCTCCCTCTGACTTCAGGGTCACAAGAACCACAAAACGAGTCCTAGCAAAACTGCCCCTTCCTTCCGTTGCTAATCCTCTAACTCCTTTAATTAAGTCAGTGGTCGCCTAAATTGTTCTAAACATCTTTTGGGGGATTATACATTTTAATCATCATTATCCAATGAATATTTGATTATAAAGTCACCATATAATCTAGAGTAAAAATTATAATAAAAAAGGCATTTAATAACCCTTCAACGACTGGGCGTTTGATAAAGGGCATTAGGGGACTAGGGGCTGGACCCACAGCCTGATCGCGTTTCCCAGTCAAGAGCTCGAGCTCTCGTTCTAGTTGGAGAAACAAGAGCACGATTTAAGAAAAAAAGGAAAAGAGAAGGTGCTCCCGGGTCTCCCCTCCCGCCACGCCCCCTTCCTGAGCAGCAAGGTGTCTGTTGGAACAGCTGCTTTGGAAAGGATTTCTACAAACACCGCTGGGGTTCGGGGTCCGACAGTTTGACGGGAGCCTTGCGTCGGCCGTCGAGCCATGAGATGCTGGGGCCCAGGGGAGGGGGGCTCGCGGCCCAGCTCCCCCCCATGAGAGGGGTGATGTCCAGGATGTGCCCTCCCGACCCCCCAGCAGAGCTTGTCCTTCAACAAGCCCCACGGCCGAGGGGGCAGAGCAGCAGCGACATTCACAGCCCCCAGCCTCGCTGTGTGACCCCAGGCCCTTTTTTTCACCTCTCTGTGCCTGGCTTTCCCTATCTGTGGACTGGGGACAAGAAGGTGAGGCCCAGAGAGGGTTGTGGGGCAGATTTGGTGAGAAAACATGCACTGTGTGCTTCTGACACGGCCTGGCCTGAGTGAGGGTCACCGTAAGTAGCTGAAACGGGGTGGAAGATGGGCCCAACCCCAGGAACCCAAAGCTACATGGACACAGCTGCTGGGGACATCCCCCTGCCTCCTCGGGGAACTGGAAGAGGCCTTGGGGGTCCCTGAGTCCAGGCTTCTCATTTTAGAAATGGGGAAACTGAGGCCCAGAGAGGGCGAGGGTATGGTTGGGGGCCAGAAGCCCCTATCCATAGGCTCTAAATCAAACGTGCCCTTTCACCATGTGCTCCCCGACTTTGTTCACATCCCCCGGGGAACCGTTCTCTACACAGAAGTGGGGACCCGGGTCAGAAGGGTGGGGGGTGTGCCCAGCAGTGTGCCCGCCCTCCGGCACCCCCCCTGCTCAAGCGCCTCAAGGGTAACGCTGCCTTCTGCTTCCCCTTCAGTTGTTCCTCTCATTTGCTTTTCTTCTGATAAGTAAACGAATCCACCTACGTGCTTTATAGGAAATCTGGGAAGTACAAATGTAGAAAAATAAAACAGTAAGAGCCCTTAACTTTCCATGTCGCAGATCTGACACAGTTTCTCCTTTGTTTAAAATCCATCCGTAGTTTCCCAGTGACCATACAATAAAGACCCCTTCACGAGCCGCACCCCAGAACCTCCTTCTCCCCCTGCCCGCTGCCATCTGGCCGCATGAAGTCACGCCTCATGGTCTATGTTTGCTTTGGTTGCTCCCCCTTCTTTTCCTGACTGCTGGTGAACTCCTACTCATCCTTGAAGGCCCTACCCAAAATGGCCTCTCCTCCAGGAAGCCCTCCTTGATCGCCTCAGGCAGGATGCCCAGCTTCTCTGTCAGTTCCTATCCCTGTCATGGGGCCTGTTGCAGGGTTCCTGGCCAGCTGAAAACATGGCAGCCTTGCCTGACACCCCCACCTTATGGATGAAGACACCGAGGTTCAGGGAGGGCCAATGATTTGTGTGGGCTGCCCCGGTGCGGTCCCTTCCCTAATGTCTGCACTCCATGATGGGCTCCTCCGGGCCACGGGTGGCGTGTAGGAAACTCCTGCTAGCAGCGACACCTCCTGTCCCCCGTCCACACTCGGTGTGGTTTGCTGCTGTTTCCCAGTCTCGGGACTCTGCTTCCCCACCCCGCCCCCCGCATCATGCCTGGCCCCTGCTCCCAGGACAGGGATGAAGCTCAGAAGGCCCGGCCCCGGCCCCCACCCCGTCCCGACTCCGGGGTGGAGACAGCCCCCCGCGTGTGTGCAGGCCCCGGGGGGTGGTGAGCCGAGTGGCCAGGCCCCTTCTATTGATGTCTGCTGAAATCGTTTGAGACAAAGTTACTGCACAGACATTATAGCCACTTTTCAGAGCGAAACATCTGTCATTTAGCACTATGACGCTACGGGGGCAGCACTTTAGAACAATCTTGTTGCATTTAATTTATTTTCTTCCAAATACTGCAGCTACGAGGGCGGATTTGGAGGTGTTCTGGGTGGACAAACTCAGCTCTGGCCCAGGACCTGCCCCCCTCCACGAGGGACCCCATGGGGCCTTCCCCGTCAGCCCGATCGATTTATTCCTCTTCAGACAGGCCAGTGGGGCCACCGTGGGAACGCCACAACCGATGGGACAGGTTTCCACCTCCCGGCTCCCTGGCCCGGTCCCAGCCGCGAGCTTGGCCACACAGGGGCCCGTGCGCCGGCCAGGGGGGTCCTCCTGGAGGGGGGCTGTACACCCCACCCCGCCCCGGGGGAGAGGTGCTTTAAAACGCAGCAGTGGATGCTAATGCCACCCGCGGGTCCTTCCATGGCCTGGCTCGGCCCTTCCGCTTGAGGATGCTGCCTGGCCCCTGGCCCCCAGTGTCTTCCCCACCTGAGGGCTGCAGACTGAATTCCAGCCTTTGAGATGCATTTCTTTGGGCTGACAATATATGCCCCTTGCACACTTCATCTCATTGATCCTGCGGCACCCCGAGGGGCTGGTGGAGGGGTCCCCGTCTGACATGGCAGGAAGCAGAGGCTCATGGAGGTTTGGGCACCTGCTTGGGCGACCCCAACTGGAACCCGGGTGAGCCATGCAGGGTGGGGGCTGGTGCAGGCCTTCTCTGCCCCAGGCCTCACCCATTTTGCTTTCTGCTGGGGAAATTCTGCTCCCCCAGCCCTGGGGCCTCTCCTAGGGGAAATAGGGGGCAGAGAGAGAGAGAGAGACCCCAGAACTCCTGCCATGTCCTGCTGCCCCCGCCAGGCTGCTGGGGCCCCCCAGGCCCACCTCATGTGCCCCAGACAGCCAAGGAGCTCTCCTGGGGTGCGCCCCCCGCCTCCCGGCTCTGGTGAGGCTGAGACCCACGCAGCATGGTCTGATCAGTCTCTCTCTGTTTGCGGTGAGAAGTCGGAGGCCCCGCATGTCAGGGGTGCCTGGAGGAGCTCACGCAGTGCACCCCTGCCCAGGGACACGCTCAGTGAAGCCACGAGGCAGCTCAGCGTGGCTCTGACAGGAACATTCCCGCCATGGGGTTGGCACGTGCCACTGGCCAGGGAGGACGTCTGTGGCTGCCGTGGCCGAGCGCCCACTGTTTGCATGATCTCGGCCCCTGCTGCAGGGCTCCGGCAGCCCAGGATGGGGAGCTTCACGGAGGGGAGCCAAGGCTCCTAGGGAGTGGCCCTGAGAGGGAGCCCCAGCCCTGCCTGGCCCCAGACCACTGCCCTCACCCCTCACCTAGCAGCACCCATATTACAGATGGGGAAACCGAGGCTGAGCGCACATAGAGGACTTACCTACGTCTGCCCAGGTGGGGGTGGGAGAGCTGCTGAGCCCCAGCGTCCCCAGACTGGGGACCATGGTCGCTTGGGGGTTGCCCTGGAGCCCTGAGGGGTGCTGATGGGGAAGGGGAGAGAGACGCACTTGGAGACGTGCTTGGCCCCTGAGCTCCCAGGCCGTCGGGGACCCTCCTCCCCCAGGACCCAGAAACTTGAGATGGTCCCAGAGGTAGAAAGGAAGGGTCATCCGTCCTGCTCCTCATGCCTTCTTAGTCCTGTCCCTGCCCTGAGCCTCAGTTTCTCTGTCTGTGCTATGGGGTGCTGGTGCCTCTACCTCATGGTGGGGGGTCCCCCAGGTGTGTCCTGGGGCTGGGGCTGGGTGTGTGAATACACAACACGAATCCCCCATGTTGTGGAGCCCCAACCCCCCAACCCCGAGGTTCTCAGAGGACCCAAAACCAGGCCAGGCCACCCTAGGGAAACCTGCTGTGGCCCTGGCTCCCAAAGCCCCCAGCCTGGGAACCCAGCCCCCCATCCCAGCTTGGGACCTGCTGAAAGGGGGTGGCCTGGATGGAGCTGTGAGGGTACACACTGGTGGGGTCCTAGCGTGCCCCTCCCTTCACCTCCTCCCTGAAGCCCTCCCTGACTGCCTGACCATTCTTGCACTCCCCTTCTCTGAGACCCTCCAGGCGGGCAGGGCCGGGGTCCGCCCCCCTCCACAGCTCTGGCATCCCCAGCACATGCCTTGCATCTAGCTGGTGCTCAGGAAATTTTCACTGAATCAAATCTCAAGGGAGTAATAAGGCACAGGGGGTCGAAGGGCATGAGGACAGGTGGGGGGTTGGGCACGGGAGCCCGTCCTTGGCCCGAAGGACCCGGGCTTCCTGGGAGACCCCCCACAATGGGCTCCTCACCTTCAGCCCTGGTGGCAGCTGGGAGCCAGGTGAGGACGCTGAGCAGGAGGCCTGAGAACCGAAGCCGCCAGCCCCGGGTGACGGCCGAGCCCCGAGGCCTCCCCCTTTGAGCTGGGGCAGGTTGGGGTGCTGGGGACAGGGGCTGGGTGGGCCCACCCCACCCCACCCCACCCCACCCCCTCTGCTGAGCTCTTGGTCAGCAGCCGAGCAGCAGCGGCTCAGCCAGGCGCCGGGGGCCTGGTGGACGCGGGAGCCGGAGCCCACGGGTGAGTTGTCTTCCTGCCAGCCACTGATGCTTGATTTGAAGGGTTGGTCAGGCCCGGCGGAGGCGGCCCAGTGCCCGGTGCCTCCCGGGCAGCTCCTCTCCCATCGCGCGCTGTGGATAATTTAGTCTCTAATTAAAGGTGAGGTCAAGCGATGAAAAATGAGTGGCTGCGCGGTGGCACGGCGAAGCTCTCAATCGCTGCAGAGCTGAGGCCGGCAGGCAGGGGCTCCGGTGTGCACCGGACGCTCTGGGCCGTGGGACCCCTGTGGGCAGCAGGGCCCCCTGGAGAGAGGGGCTGCAGGACAGAACCCAGGGGGCCCTGCTCCCCCAGCGAGCCCAGCACGGCCCCCTCCGCTGCCGTCGGTTCCTCAGGCTCCTGCTCTGGACTGCGTGTGTTCTTTCTGGAACCTTCCTCCCTCAGGGGTCTTCTTGGCTCACTCCCTCACTTCCCTCCTCGGAGGGACCTTCCTGAATCTCCCTCTCTCCTATCGTTCCCTTTTTCCTTTTTCATTTAAAACATTTTATTGCGGCAACACATAAAACAAAATTTCCCATTTTAACAAAGTTTTTGAAAGAGAAGTTTTCCCCCATTTTAACCATACAATTCATGACGTTAATTATATTTACAATGGCGTGTAGCCATCGTCACCATTTCCAGAACTTCCTCCTCACCACAAACAGAAGCTCTGCACCCATTAAGCACCAGCTCTCTCTTCTCTCCCCAGCCCTGGTCACCGCTAATCCCCTCTCTCCTCCGCGACGTGCTTATTCCCGTCACTTCACGCAGGTGAGCGTCTGAGTCCCCCCATCTGGCTTCTCTCACGCAACGTGCCATCCTCAGGGTCGCCGCCGGGGTAGCGAGGGCCAGCTCGCCGATGCCCCTCCCAGCCGAGCGAGGGTTCATTGCAGGTGCACACCGGGCCCTGCGAACGCCGGGGTGCAGCGATCCGAGCTAGTCCTGCTTTCAGTTCTTTGGGGTCTAGACCTAAGGGTGGGCTTGCCGGGTCAGGGGGTGGTCCTTTGTTTGACTCTTTGTCCCCTCTAGTGTCTTGACAGCTCCTCTCACCGCTCGTCATCAAGTTTCCATCTTTGGTCCCCTTGCTCCCTGTCGGTCGGCCCTTGCTTGGCCCCGGGTCCCCAGCACCGTGGACAGCGCCAGCCCGCAGTGGTGGTGGGGGCTGTACCCCGAGGCGAGTGTCCCTGGCAGAGAGGGGGGCGGGGCTGCTCGCTAAGTCCTCCCCTGGCTCCTCCCGGAGGAGGTGATCCCTGGTGAGCCTCCCCAAGTGACGGCACAGAGGGCTGGTAGAACAGCTCTGCTCCCTCACCCTAAAAGCCACCTCCCCTCCTCTCAGGGCTGCAGCGAGAAGCGTGTTTGGCCGAGGGGCTGTGGACAGGGGCCCCCGCCTGAGGACAGCCTGCTCCCACCCCACAGGGCTCACCAGGGCAGGCTCCCCAAATGCCTGACACCCTTTCCCTGCCTGCCTTGGGGCCTGTCCCCAGGGGCACTTCCTGGGTGGACGAGACCCTGTCGTTTCCTGCCACCTCCCTCAGCGTCCCCACTGAGGAGAGCCTTGAGCCAGGGCCCACGTGCTGGAAGTCCGTTCCTTACAGCAGCCCCATGTGGGTTGCTCCCACTTTCCAGAGGCCTCAGTGCCCTCCTCTGTAAAACAGGGGTGCTGCAGGGTGGCCCAGAGAGCACCAAGACCCCAAGCCATATGCTCCCAGCCTGCCCATCCCAGGCCTTTGACGTCCCTAAAACTCCCTCCTGTGAGAATTCAGAGTCCAGGGTGGCGCCGTGGGATGGACGTACTTCTGCTGCTCCCCGGGGCTGCCACTGCTCCGGCAGGTTCCCGCAGGACCAGGAGGGAAAGCCCGTTCTAGAACAACCAGCCATCAGGCACCAACGTGGCCAGGCCACAGCCCTGCTGCCCAGGGAGGGCAAGGCGGGTGGCACCAAGATTCGAACCCAGAGCTGCCGACGCTAGCACTCGGCTCCTAAACCGCGCGCTGAGCTGCCTTCCCGGCCTGGTGTTTGTATTTCCCGAGTGCGGAAGGGGCGACGGGAGGGTGCTGGGGTGGGGGGTGGCACCGTTGGCCCCTGGGTAGCCGATTAAAGATGGATATTTTGTTTGTTACAATCAAGACCTCTGATTTCAGTTTTATAAATTTTTAAAATATTAATTATATTTTGGAAAGTGTGTGGAGGTGAAAGCATGCATCGCCGCTCCCTGCCTGGATGGCAACTCGTGGGCGTGTGGCCCAGATTAGCTGCGACGGAGGAGGTTGGCCATTTTAATCCACCTTGTTGAGTTATTAAATTTTCTTTATGTACATACGGATCCCACTTTCATTAGCATTGTAGCAGGTGCTCATTAACAATTTATCATTTTGGGGAGCGGAGTGAGGCCACAGCCAAAGAGGCCCCGTTACAAAGTTTACTCTTAATTACAAAGACGACGGCGTGAGGGCTAAACGAGCCTCCGGCTTCCGAACTCGGGGCAGGCCCCGGAAGCTTCCAGAAGCCCATGGCCCGTGCCTGCCTGGCTCAGTCGAGCTGGTTCCCAAGGAGGGGCCGGGGCCGGAAGTGCGGCCCCCGCTGCCGTCATGCAGCCCCTCGGAGCCTCCCAGCCTCCTCGCTGAAGCCAGGCGAGGCCCACGGCCGTGGTGTCTCCCGGTGCCATGACCCACTGCCATCATCGAGGTGCTTTCCCAACCTGCAGGGGAGGCTCCCCCTGCCCCTTCCAGCCTCCAGGGGCCACTGACCATGCTGGACACAGCACTCCCATCCCAGCCTCCGCCTTCTGGAACCTTCCCTCTGTGTCTCTCCCCGTAAGGACCAGTCTCACCACGTGAGGCCTCCCTCCTCCAGGGTGGCCTCATCTTCACAAATCACATCCTCAAGGACCCTATTTCCAAATAAGGCCCTATTCTGGGACCGGAGGTTGGGACTTGAGCAGTACTTTTGGGGGACACGGTTCACCCCACAGCATGTGGTGGCAGAGTTGTTTGCAAACGCTTAATGAGAGGCTGCACGGAAAGTGCTGGCAATGGTGGGTGTTCACCCATCACTCGTTCAAGGGCCTGCTTGGCAGGGGTGGGGTGGTAGGAGTCGCGAGACAAGGCGGACCCCAGATCTGCCTCCCCAGAGCCCATGGGGCAGCCAGGGACCCTGACTCCTGGGCCGTGGGAGCTCCCTGGGGGCAGCTCTGCTCTCAACAGGGGGCCTGGTGGTTCTGCTGCAGGAGGAGGCCTGCAGGTGGGACGGGGCCCTGCATGACCTTCCCTTCCCTGCCGAGGTGGCCCGGGGCCATGGACTGTGGTCACCCCCTCCCCTGCAGCCCTCTGCAGCCCCCCAGGACCTCGCCCCAGGCCAACAAGGAGGTTGTCTGTGGGGCCCCACTGAGTCCGATTTTCACAGCCTCTGAACACCCTGAGGGCAGGGGTTTCTGGGGGATTTTGTGCTGTGGCTCAGGGGACCCCACTGAGCTCCACCTCCTCCCACCCCCAGCAGCCCCCCAGGCCCCCAGCCAGACACCGGGTACAACATGCCAGGGCGAGGTGGGGCCGATCTGGGGGGGCCCTTCCAGGAGGCACAGAGAAGGCAGAGGGAGACAGCTCGGGGACTGTGGACAGGGGTGGTCAGCCACGGGGGAGGCTGGGGAGGACGTGGGGTGCAGGTGGGAGCCCCCAAGACCAGGCCATCTGCAGCAGCACGGGGGGCCCAGGATACGGGAGGAGTGGGTGACCCCTGGGGACCATCCCCGGCCTCCACGCCCAGCAGGACCCACACCTGCCCAGAGACTGCGCACCTGACTTTTCCCTGGAGAGACCCACAGGTTGAGGTGCCCTGCCAGCTCCCCACGCCACCTGGGAAAGCGAGGCCGGGGGTGTGGGGCCCATCCTGGGGGCAGTTGGGGGATGTGCCGAGCCCAGCCAGATCCTCTCCCTGGGGTGGGGGCAGGCGGGGGAGCCCTGCAGGGCACTGAGCACCCACTCCTGGCCATTGCTGGTTAGAGGTGGTGAAGCCAGCTGGTGTGACGGGGTGAACCGTGTCCCTCAAAAGGTTTGTTCAGTGGGAACTAGGGTCATGGCAGGTAGAATGTGAGGCCTCACTGGAGCAGGGCAGGCCCTGGAGCCCAGGTGACCGCTGTCCTTGCCGGGAGAGGGGTGACCGAGGCAGCCTGGAGGGATGTGGCCACAAGCCCGGAGCTGAAAGAGCCCGGAGGTGCCTCCGGAGGGAGTGAGGCCTCCCCACACCCAACTCGGCTCCTTTTGCATTAAGCCCCCCATTTGTGGCACTTGGTTTCGGCGGGAAACTGCGGCGGTGTCTGCTCCCGAAGCCTCGGCAGGAGGGCAAGTCCCCGCTCGTCCCCCAGCGGGGCTCACCGACGCTCCTCCTGCACCTGCAGCCTCGGGCCAGGTGTGCTGGGGCTTCAGCTCTGTCCAGGTGAGCAGGTGACACCCACCTGGGGCTCTCCCTGCCCCGCCTTTTGGGTCCCCCAACATCTGTCCCCACCCGGAGGCTGGGCCACCCCTGCTGCCCCAGATGTTTGCCCTGGGAGGCACCTCCCCTCCAGTGGCACCTTTAGAACCTATTTCCAGGGTGTTTTCCGTGGGGAGGGATTTTAATATTCACCTCAGAGCTGACACTTTTTCCTGTCTTGTTACGAGGAGCCGGCTTTGGCGTCTCATTGTATCTGTGGACAGTCGATTTATTCGGAGCCACTTAAAGGCTCAAAAGTGATTCTGTTCTATAATTTGAGCAGTTTCATGGGTTGACGTTGGAGTGACGGGCAAGCTTCTCGGCACCTTCCTGCCCCAGACGCTGTCCCCACCTGCCACTCTGCTCGACTGCGGAGAGCCCCGACCCTGGGGCAGGCCGGGCCCAGCGGTGGCTTTGTCCTGGGGGAGTGATGGGTTTATCTGAAAGTTCCAGAAGGTCGTTGAGGATGGGGAGGGGTCTGCATGCAGGGGCTCTTGGCCTGTCGTGGTCCCAAGTTTTGCGTCTGTGAAATGAGTTCTCGGCTCAGACCATGGACCACAGACTTATGTGCCATGGGTCAGGCGAGCCGTGGCCCATGAGGCAGTCAGATTGTCCGGGACAGTCAGACCACTGCCCAGGAGCTGGGGACACAGCCGGGGCCAGAGCAGGCACGTCCCCCACGTCCTCGTGGGTTACTTCCCACAGACGACACTTGCCTGGATGACAGGAAGCCACTGGGGCTGGTGGGGACCAGGAAACGGGGGAGCAGTTCCGAACGGCACAGCCGCCCCTCACTCCATGCTTTTCGCCAGACAGGGACCCTGGGGCAGCCGGGGCTTCCAGGTTTCCGAGAGAAGCCGGGAATCCAGGTCAGCATTTGGGATCTCCTCACTTCCACATGTGGGCAACTCTTCAAAAAAATGTGAATAACTATCTGATGGCCAGATTCAGCCTGTGCGCTCTGGTTGGCAACCTCAGGTCGAGCCTGAGAAATTGCTCCCCCTGCCACGCACTCCATCGTCGTTAGGACACCAGGTCAACGTGGACTTTTTTGAAAATAACATCCCTCCGGCTGTGTCTGTTGGGGCCACCCAGCCACAGAGGCGCCACACTGGTGTCCACCCAGAGGCTCAGAGACCGGGCCCTGGGGTGGGGGTCCATGACCCCTCCCTGCACCCCCTCGCCTTCGCCAGGACGGTGACTCCCCTGCAGGCAGGCTCACAGGTTACCAGCGTCCCCTCTTCTCCGTGAACCAGCTCCGAAATGGGCAACTTTATCACGTTTGTACTTCCCAACTGCAGCAAGACGAATGGCTCCATTTCCGGGCTCCCAGATGAGGAGCTCGTGGCCTGGCATACGTGGGGCCGACCGGAGCAGGAACCCACACTCTCCTCACAGACGCCGGCAGCTGCAGGTCACCGTTGGTGCCCAGGGTTCCTACAACAGAAGGAGGCGTCCACACACACGGACGCAGCTGCTGCCACCTAAAGGGGCAGGGAGCCGGGGGGCCGCCGTGGCCGTGCGTCCAGAGGCTCCTCCACACCCTGAGCAGCCGGATGGTCAGGTCTGGCCCCACCTGGAGGTCCCCTTGGTGAGCTCCGTCCTCCTCTGCACCCTGGCATCCCCGCTCCCCAAGCCTGGGCTTGTCTGTGCTGTGGCCCTCCTGAGGCCAGGGGCCCCTTGGAGACCCTCACCCAGAAAAGTGACAAGCCAGCGCCCTTGGGGAGCGATTTCTGGTGGTTCTCAGGAGCCGGGTGCAGACATCCGGGTCAGTCTAATCGGGGACTTCCCCAGCTGGCGTGGCCGTTACCTGGTCCAGGAACTCACCTGCGCTCCTGCCTCCCACCTCCAGGTCCCAGACCCCGGCTTCCCCCAGCGGGTGAGTCCTCCCCAGGTTGTCTGCTCCTGCCGCCGCCGTCCTGGGGCTGGGGGCTCTGCCGCCTGGCCACGAAGGCCGAGCACTTGCAGAAAGCCTTGGGCGGACCTCCCAGGTGTTCCCAGGCCCCACTCTGCCAGGAGGAGGGCAGATGCCAGGGAGCACTAAGGAGCACCAAGGAGCATTGGAGAGCATAAGGGAGCATCAGGGAGCACCAGGGAGCACCAGGCAGCATTAGGGAGCACCGGAGAGCACTGAACAGCACAGGGAATGCTGGGGGCACCAGGCAAGTGGGACATTCCTGCCCCTGCTCTCATCTCCCAGGGACCAGAGCGGGAGGTAGGAAGGGGGAGGAGAGGAAACGCAGAAGGAGCCTCTGCCTTTAAACTAAGTCCAGGGTGTCAATTATGTGGGACCGGGGCTCAGTTCCTGACTCAAGACTGACTTCAGGGATTAACAGAGACTTTTCTTATCTGAGGATGACCCCAAAAGGCATGGAAGCTGCCCGTGCCTTCACCCCAGGCTGAGGGGGGGACGAATGGGCCCCGGGAGGAAAGACTCGAGTGGCCTCCCGCCTGCCTCCTCTGAGCCTGACTGTTCTAAGGCAAGCAGTTTACCTGTCCTGGCCTTCCTCCCAGGCCTCACCGGGTTCTCCGGAGGAGGCCGAGGCTCAGAGGCGAAGGGGCAGAGAGGGGCTCTCGGGCTGTCCCCGCACCGAGCAGGGGCTCGCTTCCCCAGCGGCTGCCTCTACTGCCTTCCTGGGTGCCGGTTTCCACAGCGAAGCGAGGCTGGATGCTGGGGGTGGGGGCAGTTGGGGCTGAGGGTGACAGGGAGGGTGGGGGGCCGAGGAGCCTTTGCCTGCATCCCGCTGAGCTCATGTCCTGCTGAGTGTGGGCGGACCCCAAGGCCCCCTCTGCCCGCTCCCCCCCGGCCCGGCAGGTGCTGCCCACTGGCTGCACAGTGGATGTGATGGGAGGAAGCCAGGTGTGTGGATCCTTGACGTCCAGCAAGGTAAGTGCCGCGAAGGCAGGGACCAGGGTCCGGGCAGACGGGTGTCCAGAGTGGACGGTGGAGCACCTGCTAGCCTGGGGGGCGACAAGGGGTGGGGACCCTGCTGGAGGGTCTCAGGGAAGATGACCCAGCTGGCTGGTCTACAGAGGGGAAATGGCCTGTGAGAGGAGAGGAGACAAGTGTCTGGGCCCACGGCCCCTCGGCTGCCCCCCATCTTTCCCTCACCCCCAGAGGCCTCCTGGGGTGCCACTCCCCTCCTCGGGGGTCTGCCCTAGGCTGGCCGGAACCCCCTCAGGCTGCCTGAGACCCCCAGCCACCCCCGGCACGCGGAGGGCAGCGGCGGGGCCGCCTCGATTGCGTCGATGGGAGATGATTTTCAAGGTGAAATTTCTAGTTCAGTTGAGTCACTTTCGTTCAAAGCAACGCACAAAATGTCATCCCCGCCCCGTTCTGCGTGCAAGGCTCTGCTCTCCCGTTGCATTTAAATTTACTCCACTTTTCCTCCCTGACACCTGTTTAAATCAATATCTTCCTCTCCAGGTCGCGGGGAGAATGTGCCCGGCTCTCCACACAGCGCTTCTCAAATCCACTAAAATCAACACAATAATTGAAATATTTTCAAGCTGATTACACCGCAGCCCGAGGCTAGCCTGGTTGCTAAGGGTAAGCTCCGCGGTTGCTAGGGGGAGTAAATCATCTTGCATTATTTGATTTTTGTTATAGATATGAAACCGCTACTCCTGCGATTAAATGTCTCTCAGCCTAACACCTATGGGACCTGGGGAAAGAGAAGACAGAGGCGCCAACCTTGACCCTGTCAAATAAATATCTCTAACTTTTCCTGTCCTCGGGCTTCCCAGCCAAACCTGTCTGTGGATGTTTTTTCTTCCCTTAACCTGAGTTTAAATAACAAAGCTGTGGGGACGGGCGGGCAAGGAGAGGAGAGGCTGTCTGTTCTATTAGCGGCCGCTCTGCTCACGGGAACCCCAGTGTCCAGGAGAAACCCACCGTGATGGGCAAGCTTCGCCACGCTAATAGCTTCCCAGACGCAGGGCAGCCCTGAGCCGGACCCCGTCCTGCCCCAAGCTCAGGGGTGGGGGCTCCCCGTGGCCTATGGAGGGTGGGGGGCCATGGCCTTGTCTCCTCTGGTGACTGCCCCCCCCCACCTTGGTGAATTGTACCCAGATCCCCGGCTCTGGTCCAGCAAGGTCAGCCTGGGTGACTGGAGCCCCAGTTCTGAGAAGAGGGTCCAAGCCAGGCCCTGCTCGGGTCTGGGTCACCAGGTCCCGGGATGGTGGAGTCAGAAGGAGCAGGTGCATGCCCTCCTCCTACCCGGGTACAGCAAGACCGAGGCCCTGAGAGGACTGGGGCTGGCCGGGCCCTCCCGGGCTGGCACACAGCTCAGCACGCCTGGCCCCTCGGGGGTTGTCTCCTCCTCCTGTCCTCCAGCCTCTGCCTGGGGACGTGGCCTTCGCAGTTGTCCCTGCTCTCTGGCTGCCAGTTGGGAGCCTGGGGCCTGCAAGTCTGCCCCCTCCCTTCATTTACACCCACCTCCTCGGCTCCCAGGACCCTGCCCAGCACCCTCGGATGCGTCCAGGTGTCCACGGTGGCTGAGACCCCTGCTGAGCTGTACCCACCGTTGTACGGGTTGTCAGACTAGCGGCCGGTGGTGAGCCAGGCCACCCTGCTGGGACCCAGCCAGCTGTCTCCATGCATGGATTGCAAGTAAATTAACAATCTCTGCACAAACGATCACCCCTGGTAATGGTAAGGGCTGGGCGGCTGGGCCGTGTCCTGGTGCTAGAAACTTCCGTGGCCCTGCAGCTTCCGTGGGGCAATGCCCAGACCACAGACCTTGGCTTCCAGCCCTCCCCTGTGTGCCCTCCGCGGCGTCCCCCAGAGCTGCTGGGCAACCGGGCACCTGCCCCCACCATCGCCCCAGCACCCCCTGCCCTTCAGGACCCAGCTCTGGCCACGTCTTTCATCGGAAGTCGCCCTGACCTCTCTGGCCAGGCTGCCCGCCCCGCTCTGTCCCCACCAGCTCAGCACCACGGACAGCGACGCTCCTGCGTCAGAGGCAGGGTGCAGAGGGTCGGGGTGGAGGGGTGGCCTCGAGGACTCACGGAGCCTGCCTCGCCCACCCCGGGTGCCCAGGACGGTGGTCCAGAGTGCCCCACGGCCCCTGGGCCAGCCTCACCTGGCCACCGGACGTCCCGTCCCAGGCAGCTGCCTGGCTGCTGGGCACAGGCGGGTAGAAGCTTGGTGGGCTTGCCTAGAGGGCGGGGGTCCCGGTGGGAAAGGCCGGAGAGGTGGGCAGGGTGGGGGTGCGGTGTGGGGGAGGGCATGAGCCAGGGCAGGGGGTGTGTGGCCCAGGCCCCAGCCGTGCGCCCCAAGACTCTCCAGGTCACAGACACCCTCCGGCAGGCAGGGTCCCGGCCAGCACCCTCCAGGCTGCCTCCTGGGCCACCCTAGGACGTTCGGGAGCTGCTGTATTCCCTGGCCAGGGTGGGAGTCGAGGGAAATTAGGGGGGAATGAGGGAGCCCCAAGGAAGCGGCATGGACCCCACCTCCCGGGGACCTGTCACCTGCCAGCAGAGCCTGCGATTCATTTTCTCACCTGTCCTTAGAGAACTGATGTGAGCCACACACCTGGGCTGCCCCCAATTTCCAAATAAGGCAACTGAGGCCAGAGGGGTTCACCTGGCTTCCCAAGGGGCCCTCAGGAGAGAACAGGAGCTGAGATTAGGGGGAAGGGCTGATGGGCTGTGGCCATGCGTGACCCAGGGGTGTGGGTCACCGGCTGCCCCTGGAGTTGTCCAGCCCCCGCTGGGCTGTGAGGGTCCCCCCCCTGCTGACCAGGCCAAGGGTCTCGGCTCAGGTTTGTGGGGCGGGAGGAAGAGTGTCCCCCGACTCATGGCCACCCAGAACCTCAGAATGGGCTTATTTGGAAATAGGGCTTTGCAGGTGGGGTTGGTTAGGACGAGGCCTGCTGGAGTCGGGGGGCCCTACACCCGACAACAGGGTCCTTGCGGGAAGACAGACCCACTAAGGGCTGCCGGCAGTGCCAGGGGCCGGAAAGGCAGGAGGGAGCCTCCCTGGAGACCCTGGAGGGGCCCAGCCCTCCCCACACCTCGATTTTGGAGCCCCCAGGACTGTGGGAGAATAAATCCCTGGGGTTTTAAATTCCTGGTATGGGGTACTTTGATACGTGGCCCCAGGAAGCTAAGAACCCCAGGCAGGCAAAGCAGAGGGGTAAACCCCAGACCTGCCGTGAGCTCCTGAGCCTCCTTGGGGTGCCAGCAACACCCCCAAAAAAATCAAACACCCACAATCTTTCTGATTACAAAATGCCCATCGAGAAAGATGGAAACTACAGAAAAGCATTAAGAAGCAGCTATCAATCACACTTAGGGAACAAGCTAGAACGTTCAAGAATGATTGAAGCCACTCTTGTCGGAGGCCTTGCCAAAGAGGCCCGGGGACAGGGCTGGGGCCGGTGGGACCCCAGCACGGTGCCGGTGGGAGCCTCAGGCTGGGAGCTGCAGCCCCTCATGCCCTCAGCGTCTCCAGGCCTCGTTCCCTCACCTGGGCCTCGGTGGCCCTCACAGGCCACGTCCTCCCAGTCCAAGGCCGGTGGCCGAGGCGGCAGAGCTGGGGTCGGAATCCAGGCCTGGCTGGGGCATCTGGGCAGTTTCCTCGCACCCAGAATCAGGAATGCCCAGCCGTGCTGGGGTCCTGGCCTGGCCCCCCAGCTCCCTTGGGGCACTGCTGGCCAATGGGGAGGTCTGGGGCTGGGGACTGGGAGTGGGTGGGGTGTCAGGGCTACAGTTTTAGGCTCTTCCAGTAAAGCACCCCCTGCGTCCGGACCATCCTCTGTGAAGGGGACACAGCTGAGCAGGGACAGAGGGAGACCCGCTCTGGCCCTACATGGTGGCTTTCACTCTGGGGGTCCCCTGGGGTCCCTGGGGGCAAGGCTGGGCCTGTGTCCTGCTTGGCCTCCCCAGGATTTCCATGCCAGCCAAAGCCACTCCCTCGGAGGGTGGTAGTCCCAGAACTTTGCTTGTGCAGAGCTCTCTGCCTGGTGCCCCCTGTGGCCCTGGGAGACCCCTCCCCACCTTCAGGGCCTGCTGTGTTGCCAGCCCCCTGGACAGCCTCTCCTGACCTCTCGAGGCTCTCAAGGCCACTAGGGAGCACACAGGAGGGTTTAGGGCCAGCGGTGCCCCCAAGTCCAGCAGCCTCAAGGATGGGCCACATCTGACCCACGGCTGTGTCCCCAGCACTGCCCAGCAAGGATGGCATTGGTGGACACTTGTCAGAGGTGCCCCCAAGTGAGAGCAGCCCTCTCCCAGCCCTGGGCCCGCGATAACCTTCTGCTGCCTGGCTGGGTGGGGTGGGGGTCTTCAGCTCCAGCTCCCCCTGGCCTGTGGGGTGGTCTCTGGGGCTGGGCCAGCAGCTCTGGAAAGCTGTGGGGTGGGGCTGAGTCCTGGGGTCCTTTAGGCACCCCGGCTTCTCTGTGCCATACTCTGGCAGTGGCCGAGACTGGGGGGGGGCACTGGACAAAAGGGGTTCAGCTCTAGAAGGAGCCCAGGGTCAGAAGCTGTGCTGCCCAGGGTCCTGGGCCCTTTCAGAATCAGCAATGAAGATTGTGGGTGCTTTTAAGGGTGCAGAGAAGGGATGTAGCCAAGGGCAGTGGGATGGGCCTGGGGCACAGGGTGGGACCGGGGAGGAGAGGCTGGGGGGCTGCCATCCCAAGGTGGGGCCAGCTCCCTGGCTGTGAAACCGTGGTGGGTGGGAGGCCTTTCGGGGACTCAGACCCCTGCTCTGGGCCAGCATGGGACCCCAACATCTGCTTGGAGGGTCCAGTCCTCCCCCTGCCCCAGCCCAACACCAAGACAACCCAGCTTCCTCCAGAACTCGCCGGTGACCCCACCTCAGCCGTTGGCCCCCAGCTCCATGGGGGCTGCAGGAGTGAGACAAAGTCGGGACACCCGTCCCCGGGGCCCGATGGGGCCCTCTCCAGCCCCTCTGATAACCGCGCGGCCGCGGGAACCCTCCTCTGCCGTTCAGCGGAGCTGTCTGCCTCCCCAGCCACCAGTCTCCGGGCAGAAGCCGCGGTGACAATCTCAAGATATGTCAGCGCAGTTATCGGCAGAAAGCAACATCTGCCTCGCCTGCCACCGACGAGGAGGGCCGTTTAGCCTGCCCCCCTCCTCCCCGGAGCCGCGGACAACAGCTCCCTGTATTATATTTTCGCACTCAATTAGCACTATCATCCTGCTGAAATAGAGGCCAATTTACCTATAATGACATCATTGTTAGGCAAGTGGCGGCGGCAGGGCTGTCACCGGGCGGGGGGACAGGGCGGTCTCCCTCCGCTGACCTGCGGGGCAGGGCCCGGCGCCACAGCCTATGGACGGCCGCCCCGTCAGCTCCGGCCACAGACATTGTTTCCGACAGTTCGCGGGAGCAGTGTGGCGGAAAATTGAGTCCAGATTCATTAGGTTTTTCAGTGTGCCGCTCAAGTCAGTTAAATTGATACATTTCCTAACGAAATTGAAGTGCTTTGTGCTGCCAGCGGAAAGCCGGGTGACCCGCCTCGGCCCGCTGAGCAGCCGCCCGCGCTGACGGATCCATTAGGCCGCTCCCCGCACGCCCCGTGCCCTGCACCGGCCCGCGCTGTAAATCTCCACCAATTTCGGGCCTAATCATCATTATAAACCCATCCTCTGCCCGTCCGCAGCCCTCTCGGGAAACTGCCCTCAGTGTCCTAATCTCGGCCCCGGCCAAGGGCTCAGCCGGGGCCTGGGGGGCCCGGGGACCCCCAGTGGACAGGCCCGGCCCAGGGGATCTGGCCCGGAGGAGGGATGGGCTTGAGTGGCTCCAGGCGGAATGTGTGCCCATCTGACAGATGGGGAAACTGAGGACAAGAGAGGCAGCGGGTTGAGACGTAAACAGACGCCAGTGTTGGAGGGGCCCCGAGAGCCTGGTTTCCAGCTCGGCTCTCTCTCTCTTTTAATTGAGGTGCGGACGGAGCATGGCTGGTTACCTTGTAGATGTGTGCACACCTGTGTCATTGCCACCCCGATGGAGGGGCTTCCTGCCCCCCCCACGGGTAGCTGCTCCTCCGACGTCTGCCAAAAAAGATTGGCTTCCGCTGCTCCGAGCTCATGGGCGCGGATCCCCACGCGTCCTCCGTAGTGTCCGGCCTCTCCCAGCTGCGGCGCGCCTGTGACATCCTGCCACATGGCTGCCGGGTTCAGTGGTTCTTTTCACCACTGCGGGGGACTCCACCGTGCAGACAGCCGCTGCGACGCGCTGCTCTTATGTGTCGGGGCGTCGGCTTGTTCCCGGTTCATCCGCGGGAGCCGTGCTCGCCTCCCGCCGCGTCTCCTGCCCCGCCCGCCCCAGCCTGTTCACAGAGCTGCTGACTGACTTCTGCAAGCTCCAGCAAGGTCCATCCATCTCTCTGTCCATCCGTCTTTCTGTCCGTCCATCCCTCCACCCTTCCACCTGTCCGTCCCTCCACCCTGTGGTCTGTCCCTCCATCCTTCCTGATGTTAGTCCATCCTTCCTTCCTTCAACCCTTCCTTTTGCCTTGGTGCTGCCGGGGCCCACACGGGGTTGGGAGGTGGCCTCTCCGGGGCCCGAGCGTGTGAGGGCCATGGTCTCCGGGATCCTTGTTGTCCAAGTGTGGCAGCAGCACAGAAAGGGGCGAGCTGGAGCAGCGGCTGCGGTGGCGCACGGGACTGGGCTTTCAGGACACGTCTACCGACGAGGCAGAGTATGGCTGTGCGTGTGTGCTCTGTACCCACCGTGCACATTACACCAAAGTCTCCGGAAAGTGCGTCATCTTGGCAGCGGTGAGCACACCCAAGCCCAGCCCCCGGCTTCTACTTCTCTACAGGAGAGGAAACGGCAGGGGCAGGGGAAGAGGAGCCAGGAGCGTCTTGCCCAGAAAGTAAGGAGGAGCATGAAGAATGGGGGAGCACATCCAACACTCAGGGGCCAGCTCGGAACAACACCCACTGGCCAAATCTGGGACGATTTGAGCATCAAAACAAATAATGGGATTCAATTCATTGGATAAAATGCGCCCATGAGTCCATCGTGATATTGATAAGTACTTTAGTGAATGCACGGGAAGGAGGGGAAGGTCTTCCCTGCCGTGTCGGGGAACCGTCCCCTGGAAGTGAAGGTGGCATTGGAAACCCCCACCCGGTGGTCGTGGTTCAGGCAAGAATCAACAAGAGATGTTAAAGCCAGAGGGTAGGAGTTCAATGAGGGACAAAGAATCCCCACAAGGTGTCTGCTAATCACAAAGGGGACGTGACTGCAGCGGGGAGATCTGGCACATGCAGCGTTAAACAAGCTGATTCTCGAGGACATGCCCTGTGCTGGGGCGAAGCAACCTCGGGTCCTCCTGAGGGGTCCACTGAGAACCCAGAGTCACTCCCTGATGTTCCTGCCCAAAGTGCATAGCCCACGTCCAGTAGAGAAGCAGCCGCCAAACCCAGTCCTGCTGCACAGGCCCGTGACCCTCACGAGTGTCCAGTCATAGAAGTCAAGCGAACGCTGAGGAATGTTCTAGACTGAAGGAGACCGAAGAGTCGTGACGAAAAAAGGCAACACATGATCCGTAGCTGGGCCCTCTGGCTTTTATGACATTGATGAAACGATTGATGAAACTTGAAAGGCGTCCTGGGTAAAGGGTAAGTGGGAGCTCTTGGTGCTAACCATGCAATTTCTAAGTTTGAAACTGTTTCAAAATAAAAAGTTACAAATAAAAAAGCTACAGGACAGTTACGGCCGGCATCCTGCGTGTGGTGTAAACTGCACAGGTGTCTACACAGAAGTCAGTGAGGGAACAGGCTGGAGAGTTATGGGAGATCCGGGACCTGGAGCCTCAGCCGGAAGCAGGGGACACCTGGTCACAGAGGGACCCCCGAGGCCTGGCTCTGTGGGTGCTGGGCTGGGGCCCGTGGGGCAGGACCCTGGTGGACTCAGCACTGTGGACCTGGCCTCACCGTCCCCAGAAGCTGCGGCATCTCATGCCCGGCTGAGCCTTGTCGGGGCACCCAGGGGCGGTCAGGGCTGGAACTGGTGGCCAGTGAGGCAGGGCCCCTGGGCCAGTGGAGGGGTGCTGGGGGCTGTGGGGGCCCAGCAGCCCCCACCCCTCCACTTCTCTCCATACCTGCTGAAACTGGGGCATACCTGTTCCTCGGGGTCCCCCAGCCTCCCTCTGCTGAGATGGCTCTGAAATTGTGGCAGGATTAGCATGAAGTTCCAGAACCTTCTGAAGACGGAGAAGGGTGGGATGGTGGGTTGTCCCATGCCAGACACTTTGGAAGCTCAGACCCTGGGAAGCCCGTGTGGGGGCATGGGATGGAAGGGGTGTCAGGACAGTTTGGGGGTGTCGGGACAGTTTGGGGGTGTCAGGACAGTCTGGGGGTGTCGGGACAGTTCAGAGCCGTCCCTGTGGCAACCACTGGTCACCTGCTGCTATGGAGCACCGAGAAGTTAGCGAGTGCGAGTGCAGACGAGCCGCGGGTGTCAAATGCCCGGGGGGCCGGCGAGTGAGTCTGTGTGAGTTATCGAGGGCACCGCAACACAGCTCCACAGCTGGGCTTAAAACAACCAAAAGTTATTCCAGAAGACGGAGTCCAGGTGTGGGGGCTGTGCTCCCCCCGGAGGCTCCAGGGAGCTGCCTCCCTGCCCCTTCCAGTCCTGGGGGCCCCAGCACCCCTGGGCCCGCAGCCGCGCCCCCCGTCACTGCCTCTGCCACCACGTGACTCCCTCTCCATGACTCGGTCTCCCCTCTTCTGTGAGGCGCCCACCTTACCGGATTTAGGGCCTCCCTACTGCACCTGACCCCATCCTATCACCTCTTCAGAGCCGGTTTCCAGATGGGGTCACCTTCCCGGGACGGGGGCCACGACTTGAACAGTCCTTCATGGCGGCCACAAGGATGAAAAACGAGAGTGAAACGTATTTGATATTTTTATATCATTTCCATGTTAAGATGATAACCATTAACCATTTTGATTTATTAAGTTAAATAAAACGCATTTTTAAAACTAACTTTACCTGTTTCTTTTACTTTTTCGTTGCGGCTACTAGAACATCCCAGGTCCCTGCGGCGGCTCGCACGCTGTTTCCTCCGGCCGGTGCTGCTCTAGAAACCAGAAAAGGCCGCGGGACCCCCAGGTGGGTCCCCGTCCCTCCCCGCTTCAACCCGGGTGAGTGGTTCCCCGGACACGCCCGTTCTGCCGGCGCGGGAAGGCCAGGGCGCGTGGGCGGGGCCGCCCGTCCCGAAGGGTCCGGAGCAGCGCAGGGGCAGGGCCGGGTGCTTCACTCCCGCGCGCTTCCCAGGCCCCCGCGGCTCCCGGCCTGGGGGCGGGGCCTGGGCGGGGGCGGGCCCGAGTGGGCCTGGGGGCGGGGCCCGGAGCCGTGGGATGCCTTTGTGGGCGTGGTTGGGTGGGGCCGAGTGGGCCTGGGGGCGGGGCCTGGAGCCATGGGCTACCCGGTGGGCGGGCTGGGGCCGGGGCGGGGCCGAGTGGAGCCTGGGGGCGGGGGCCTGGAGCCGTGGGACAGCCTGGGGGCGTGGCTGGGGCGTGGCATGGGGGCGGGGCCCGGAGCCGTGGGACAGCATGTGGGCGTGGCTGGGGCGGGGCTGGAGCGGGGCCAAGTGAGGCCTGGGGCGGGGCCCGGAGCCGTGGGACAGTATGTGGGCGTGGCTGGGGCGTGGCTGGGGCGGGGCCTAGCCCCCCTTCTGGCCTCGCCTCCTGACCACCCACACGCGGTCCATGCACACAGTGGGAACTTTTTCGCCCATAAACAGGAGCGACGCTCTGGTGTAGGGACAACGCGGAGAGCCTTGACCTCAGGATGCTGAGCTGCTCAAGGGCACGTGCGCCCCAGCGTGGTGGGTCCCCCTCTGTGAAGTGTGGGGACACTCGTAGGCTCGGGAAGTGGGGCGAGGTCTCCAGGGCGGGCAGGGACTGGGGTTGTTGCAAACCGGAGGGAGCTGCTGCTGGGGCGTTGGGGAAGCCCAGGAAACGGTCCTGGCGGCCAGAGCACAGCACCGTGAATGTGGTTAATGCCACCGAGGTGTAGAGGTAAAAATGGCTAAAATGGGAACTCCTGTGTGATATTTGTGGGTCCCTTAGACAAGTGGGGTGCAGGGCATGTCCGGAAGAGGGAACGCTGGTTCCAGGGCACTGGGGCTGCCCCCTGGGAGCCTGGAGTGGACAGACGCTGGGGGTGGCAGGCGTGTTCAGGGTTAGATGTGGGCGGGGGGCCCTCTGTGGAGCTCTGGGGTCACACTTCCAGGGTTTGCCAGGGGGAGCTCCCGGGCAGGGGTGCTGCAGCCAGGTGTGCTGTGTGTGAGCCGTGGGGAGACTCCCCAGTCCCCACATGAAGCTGGGGTCTGGCTGGGGGCTGGGCTGGCGGCTGGGTGAGGCTGAGGGGCACCATCCCTGAGCGTTCCAGCCTGTCGGGCCCAGCCCAGAGGGGCTGTTAGAACATTTAACGCCCGCCCCCCCGGCCCCCCACGCTTGGGCAGACACGTCTACACGCGGCGGAGAGGGCCTGATGGAAATTTACGGTGTCAGGAAAGAAGCTCTCGCCCAGCGTTCCAGCCAGACGGGGCGAGGGAACAATATTTTCCATCGAAGGGAAGCACAGAAGCTCTTAAGAAATCGATGAGCTGCATTTATTCGAAAAACTACAGAGCTCATGCCAGAGGGGGTAACCCCAGGCCCCCACTGCCCCCTGGGCCTCTCCAAGCTCAGCTGGTGGTGAGGGCCCTGCTGGGAGGCTGCAGAGGAAATGGGGTGCTGCAGGCACAGGGCAGCCAATGCCAGCTTGGCCTCAGCTCACCTCTGCCCTTCCTGCCCGGGCCTCAGACGTGCCCCTGCCCAGTGGGGAGGGGCTGGCCAGAACTGTCCTGCGGCCCCCCTGTGACAGGGCCTCTCTCTGCCTGGGTGGGCAGGGCCAGGCTGCCGTCTGGACTCCCTCTTGTCCCCCGCGGGGTCTCTGCAGGGCCCTGTCACAGCGTCTCTGGGGCTGCCACAGCAGGGCACCTCCCCGGCACCCCTCATCCCTGTGTCCTGGCCCGGCCTGACCCCCTGCCTCCCTCGCCTCCCCCTTTGAGCCCATGCACCCCCACATCCTTTCCACTTGTCCTGGAGGCAGACACATGGCACTCCTGAGGCAGGCATGCTGGTTTCTCAGTCACTCAACAAACACCTTTGAGGCCAGGCCTGGGCCAGGCACCCACGGGGATGGTGATGCTGTGGGGAAAGAACCAGCCCGGCCCCTGCCCCTTGGTGCACACGTGAGGTGGTGCATCTGGGGAGGGTGAATCAGACAAAAGGGGGTGCTGCAGACAGGGTACCCGGTGGTCAGGAGGAGACAGTAGGCAGATTGAGGACTGGGAGCGCCCAGGGAGGGTGCAGCCCGTGCAGAGGCCCCGAGGCCGGCACCAGCGGGAGGCTCGAAGGTCAAGGGGGAGGCCAGGGTGGCTGGAGTGGGCAGAGGATGGGGGAGGGGGGAGAAACAGAGGGGGCGGGAGGGAGGGAGGGAGCGGGGAGAGGAGCTGGTGCGATGTGGCCCTGTCTGGGTGTCTGGGAGGAGCAGTTCTGGGGGGTGGTGTGAGAATTCCTCTTTGCCGAGACTGGGCTTGAGGGGCCTTTCTGAAGGCCGAAGGGGGGCGTCAAGCAGGTGTTAGATTTTAGACTTTGGAGCGGCTCAGTCGAATGCAAACACCACCTCAGCCACATATGCGATTAATTTTCTAGTAGCCACATTAAAAAAAAGTAAAAAGAGACTAGTGAAACTGATTTTAATCATACATTTTATTTAACCCAATATATCAAAAATATTTTCACTTCAACATGTGATCAGTATAAAAACTTCCACTGAGATCATTGGCACTCTTTTCTCGTGAGAAGTTTTGAGCATCTGGTGTGTGTTTTACTTCCACACCCATCTCGACTCAGACGCTAGACTCCCGGTGGTTGAAGTGAATTGCAGTCCTCCCCAAACAATGACGTTGCATGGAATGGAAAACATCTAAATATAGCTTCATTTTTTTAATGCATTTTTTTCTTGTGAACTTTAGCATATATACGTAACAGTGATAACTTTCAAAGTATGATTGAACAAGCATTTAGCAAATTTCAAATAATAGAATGGATCACAGTTTGTGTTTAAATTTAGATTAAAAATTAATAAAATTAAAAATCCAGCTCCTGGTTGCGCTGGCCTAGAAGGACAGGTGGAGACGGAGCCCAGTGGAGGTGGGAGCTGGAGGTGAATCGAGCCACATCGGGGTGAGGGGCCGAGGCCTTCGCCTGGAGGGGAGATGTGATCCAAGGTGGGGTTCTTGGGAGACGGTGAGGAGGAGGCCACTGCAAGGCCAGGGGCAGGCAGGTGAGTGTGGGGGCTTGTGGCCGGAGGCGGGGCTGATGCTGTGGCAGTTTGTAGTGAGGAAGAGCTGAGAACCAGGGCGGGAGCCGGCGTGTGGGGGTGTCGGGGCCAGCCCAGCCCCCAGCATTTCCAATCTCCCCACCTCTGAGGCCTGGTCTGTTGTGGCTCAGCCCACCTGGGGGACAGGGTTTTCTGTGGCTTCTGAACTTGCTGCCCTCTGATCCTCTAGGCCCGGGTGAGACGTGGGGAGCCGCCAGCCGGAGCCTCTGTGCCCTTTTCTGTCTAATGGGCATCAAGACACATTTGGAGTCGGGTGAGAAGCCGATGAGGTAAGGGATGCCCACTGGTTTGCAAACTGTGAAGAGCGGTGCCCGGGCATGCGATGGGCAGTAGCTGGTGTGTGCACCCCACGGAGGCCTGAGGCCGCCCCTCTCCTCTCGGCAGCACGACAGTGCCACGAGCTGCCTGCCCAGCCGGCCCCAGGGATCTCCGCGTGTCTGCCCGCGGGGGGCTCGCAGCTGCGCTCCAGCTCTGCTGTCCATCTGCTGTGACTTTGTCTGTCTCCTCACACCCCTCCTTCCCACGGCCCCTGATGCCTCTGCCAGGGGCAGCCTTCACAGCCCGGAGTCTCTCCTGACTGCTCGACCATCTGGCCGGGGCCACACCTGCCACCTGGGGTTCCAGAGGAGGCCGGTTAGGTTCTGCACGTGTGGCACCCCCACCCCAGCGGGCAGGGTCCCTGGGATGCCCCAGGCAGCTGCTCCCGCGGGGATGAGGTGGGTGCTGAGCCGGTGAGACATGGAGAGGGGAACCCAGGAGTGTCCACCTGTAGGGCACGCTGCTGTCAGGGGCCACCTGCTCCCCGACGGGGCCTTGGTGCTGCCAACCCCACACGCGGCGTCTGTCTAAGAGCAGGTGGCCTGACTGGTGCTGTGGAGGGATTTTGTGGGTGCAGGCCACCTTTACTGGGGGTCCCTAAGTGAAGATGAGCACCTCGATCACGGGGGAGGGGTGTCATCCGATCCATGTGGGGTGTTAAGAGCAAGGAACTGACGTTTCCTGGAGAAAGATTCTGCCTCAAGATGGCCAGGTGAGCTCCTGCCTGACTTCCCAGGCTGCCCCCCACCCCCAAGACTTCAGTATCAACTCCTCCAGAAATTTCCCGACTCCGGACTGTCCAGGGGAATCGGACTTGCTAGCCCCACAGTCACATGAGCTAATTCCTTAAAGTGAATCTATATATGTATATCAAGAGCACATTCACAGATCCTCTCGGCTTTGTTTTTCCCGAAAGCCCTGACTGAGCAGGGAGGGGCTCCCTTAGCCCATCTGACAGGCGGGGACCCCGGCTCAGCCCTCCGAGTGTGGGTCTCCTCCAGCCTCCGCTGTGGGAGCGGAGCCCCCTTGGTCTTTGCTCTCCCGCTCTCCTGCCCCGTCCCCACCGCTCCCTGGGCGCGGGAGCCTGCAGTCGCCTGCCTCCTCGGGGCCCGCAGCCCCCGCCTGCCAAGCTCGTGCCAAGGGGCCCCCATGCCCGGGAGCCGGGAGCCAGACGGCGTGTTTGTCTGCTGCCAGGGGAAGCCCCCTCCCTGCCCCACTGCCAAGGCCCCGCTGCGCCAGCAACTGAACACGGCAAAGCGCAGCTCCGGCCCCACGGACCCCGTCCTGGACAGGAAGGTAAAGAATCTCGGATCCCGCGTCAAGGCCAGGTCTGCTCGGCCTGCAAGGAGGGGAGAGCCACATGGACCCCTTTCTCTCAGGGTCCGATGCTGAGCTGGGTTGGGCCTGGGAGTGCCAGCAGGAAGTGCAGCACCTGCCTCGGGGCAGAGGGGGCCACCAGCAAGGGGACGGAGCTCGGGGCCCTGCCCAGACCCTGAGCCCTGGGAGGGGCGGCGGATGGCGCAGAACCCCACGGCTCTGCCCCTCTGCGCGGCTCCCACCTCTCCAGCAGACGTCGAGTGAGCCCAAAGATGCCTGCTGGCCGGATTAGCTGCACCCACGCGCCTCCGGACGCCAAATCAGCAAATTGGCAGGCAGCAGGGTGTGGGCCAGTGCATGGGCTCCGTTAGCTTCCCGTCCACTGTCTATTCGGTCCATTAGTCCTGATATCGCCCTAATTCCCACTGACACTCGGAAGCACCTCCAGCCCGGGGTCTCCGGGCCCTGCCTGCCAGTGCTTCCTTGCCAGGCCGTCTCCCAGCCCCTGGCACCCTCCAAACACAGAAATGATTTTCCCCATCAAAATGTGCAATAAGGCAGCAAGACCCATTTCTTTTTTCTATTTTGAATTCTGTTAACTGACAATTTAACCTAAAATCCTCTGTATTTCCAGCGTGCACAGCTGTAAATAGAGACTGACAGTTTATTTTCACATCCTGGTTTGAGGGGGGCCAGGCAGGGAAAACCCATTTGAAATAAATACTTGCGGGTCCCTGACAGACTCCAGACGGGCGTCGCGCGTGCCCGCAATCTCTGGGAGCTGTCACACTTTGTGATCGGTCTTTTACAAACACAAACACTGCTGATTTCTTATCAAATGTAAAACCAGCCCGGCTCTTTCTTAAATGGTTACCACGAGCGTGAAATTGACATTGTGAATCACATGTGACACCGGCTTGTCTGGGCTGTAATTGATCGGTGCTTAGGAGCAGCTCAGCCGCCTGAGCCCCCGCCCTGGCCCGGCCACCCGGTGTCCGCCGTTGGGACTGTATAAGAAAGCCTCGTTCGTGCCGTCGGGGTGTCCCCCTCCCCGCTTCTCCGAGGTGTCAATTTCAATTTCCAGGGCTTCATCATTACGCACATCAAACGGCTGTAATTGGCTGCTCCAGAAACTCATCCTCTGAAAGCAGAGGTGGGGGAGAGGCGAGAAGGCAGGAGGGGCGGGGGGCAGGAGGGCGCCGGTGGTAATGAGATTTTTGGAAGCCGCGGTGCCACCCCTGAAGTTGGTACGGGAAAAGAGAAGGGGTTGGCATGCCCGCGGAGATGCATTCGGTCTGGCCAGTGAAACGCCGTTTGAAAACAAGTCTGCCAGGGCAAACTCGCAGCCGCGTTCCCGGGCAGCCGGCTGCCTCTCCGCCACCGTCACTGTGGATCGCTCTCTGCAGACCCCCTCCCCGCACTTTACAGTTTGCACAGCTGGAGGCCCCTCCCCGTTCCCGTCACAATGGCCGGAGACCTTCAGGGTCGTGATTTCTGTCTTAGAAAGGAAAACCAGGGCCCAGGGTGGCCCTGAGGGACCCCCTCCCAGGGCTGCCCATCCCCTTTGTCCAGGAGGGACGGCTTCTGCTCAGCCTGGCTGTGAAAGCTGACTGGTTTTTCAGGCCATAGATTTTTCCAGGGCCTCCTGGGGAGAGAGCGAGTCTGTGAAGAGAAGAGAAGCCAAGCCCCCATGGTGCGGAGATCTAGCCCCCCAGCTCTTCTCCTTGGAGGGCTGGCTGTTCAGAGCCCTCCCCCAGCCCCAGCCCCCAGGACTCGCCGGGTCCAGGCTCTTCCCCCGGCCCGAGCCAGGCCCAGCGCCGGCCCCGGGAGGCTGAACCCTGCTGCCGGGCAGCGCCTGCACTCACCTCCTCTGGGTCCTCCAAACGGTCCAGCGGCTCCCTGGGCGAGCATGTTTACGTCTCTGTTTTTCCATTTGGATTTTGTGACTGATGAAACAATGAGGCTAAATTACACATGCAGGGATTGTGCCTCGTGGCGGGCAGGTGAGCTGCAGCGCCTCGGCTCACGCATACGTAGCCAGCCTCCGGCAGGGCAGATGTGCACCCCTCGCCAAGCTCCCCACCCCACTCCGAGCGCCTCACAGACACGGGGGACGCACCACCCCAAATTTCAGTTGAGGAAACAGAGTTCACCAAGCAAGCCCGTCCTTTGGCTGAGCCTGTAACCCAGGTGCCCAGGCTGCCCCCTCCACTGCATCCCATAGTTTCCGAGGCTCTCTGAAGTATCTAGGAGATCTGTTTCATAGAGCGATGGCTGGAAGCTTCTCAGGTGTCCTGAGGGGAAAGCTGTATTTTTCCTGAATAGCTGAGATTTTTTTTTTTTTTTAACTCCTACGGTAATGCTGTGGAAATGCTATGATGGAGAGTATTTCCATCTTTGCTTCAGCCCCTAGGGAGCTCAGTATCAAGTCACAGTCTATTTTTAACCACTCAACGGGAACTCACAGCATGCATTTCAGAATGCTGACCTCACCTCTAGCTTAGCTCCAGAGTCACTCAGTTTCAAATTGTGTCTTTTTCTTACAAAGTGCTTCAAATCCTTTGTGGAATGACATGGGGCCCAAATAAATGACTGAAGTTTCATGAAGGCTAAAGCATCACTCGGGGTGGGGTCAGGTGTTCTGGGGCCTCCATGGGGATGTGTATCCACCGCTCTCCCCTCTTCTCACTTTCTAGCTGTCCCCACCCCGGGACTGTATGTGGGGTCCGTCATGGGGTGCTGGCACCAGGCAGGAACTCGGAGAGGAGGTGCCTTTGGTGTTGGGGGGCAGGGTGAAAGGGAGGCTCTGGGGAGGTGACTGGCTCCAGTGGTTCGATTCGGGGCATCAACTGTGGCTATGGTAGCAACCAGGGGCCAATTATTAGTCCAGAGTCAGCAAAGAAGTGTCACTCCTTCTGCCAGTTTTGGTGTGGAATGTCCTCTTGGAGCACGGTGTTAAGAAGGATTCTGAGGTCCCGCCTGTGGGAGAATGACGGGATCCATCAGTGATATCTGCCAGCCGCCTGGTCCCTGCCCTTCCTGGCCCTGAGGTCAGACTGCCCACCCACCCCCTCCAGCCTCACATTGTCCCCCCGCCCCCAGTGAGGGGCTGGCATTAGCTCGGACTCCAGCAAGGGCTCTCACCAGGAGGCCTGCTCCCCAGGTGCCCATCCAGTGGGCAGGAGGGACCAGCCCTCGCCAGGGTTGCAGGGGCCTGGAGGGCAGGCCCTGGGCAGAGCAGCTGGGACCGGGGCCACCAGCTCCAGCGTGGCCCAAGGCTTTGACTTTCTTGTTCCAGACCCCACATGGGGGTCTGACAGGCTCAGCCAGGCAGCTGCAGTCCCCTGTGAGCCCAGGGCAAGAGAGGGACCCAGAGGTGGGGACAGGCTGGCCTTTAAGGGTTCTGGGTTCAAGGGGTCACCTGGGAGCAGGTGGGACAGAGCTTGGCTTGTAGGGGGCCTGGGGAGGTCACGGGAAGGACCCCAGCATGGGGGCTGCCAGGGCAAGGGGGACACGAGGGGGACAGAATGAAAGGGTCAGCCCTGGAGTCTAGGCAAGGGACCAACCTCGGAGCCTTGCAGTGGGTGTTCTGGGGACACCTGGGGTCTCCCAGCCTGGAATCCCCCAAAAGGAAACGGCCTGTTGCTTGCTCCACCCCAGGAGGGGCCCGACTTTCAGGGACGCCTCACATCAGAGGCTGGTTGGGCAGGAAGGACAGATGGCCGTTTGTCCCCATGAGAAGATGTGCATATTTGTGCAGCAGATGGAGAGGATGGAACTCACACTGAATGGCGCACACGTGCTTGGAGGACCACGCGGGAGGCCTGAATCCAGTGGGCACCCGGCTGAGAGCCTGTCCCAGCTGTGCCTGCAGGTGCTGTGCAGCCTTGGACTGGCTCCTTAACCTCTCTGGGTCTTGATTTCTTCAAAAAAGAATTTCTACCCATCCCTGGAGAGCCCGGTGGGTGGGAGCCAAGTGCAAGCCTCGGTGTCACTGGGCACTGAAGGATGAGCCCATCCTTGTTCCCCAGATAGAGGCAAAGGCCCAGAGAGGGGCAGGACCTGCCCAAGGTCACACAACAAGTGCAGTCGGTCCTGTTGGGCAGGCAGTGGACACCGTGGGCCCGAGAGGAGGACCCTGGGGCCTGGTGGGGGGTGGGCATGGGGGCTGGGCACACACAGGTGCTGTCCCTGCTGCTGGGGTGGCTGGGTCTGTCTCTGACACCTCCTTCTCCCTCCCTTTCCTCTTTCTCCCCCCACCCTCAGCAGCAGGCTGGTACCACGGGGTCTTGGGGCTGTGGGGTCCTCATATGGGCCCGGGCCAGTCCTCTCCTTGTCCTGTCACGATGATCCTCAGATGAGCGAGACCAGGCTTGCATCTCCAAGTGCGCAGAAGGGAGGGACAAAACCCAAAACTTTAAGGTATATGAACTGTGAAATTAAATCGAAATACTCAAATAAGGAATCACATAACAACATAAGCAAAGATGTTTACCAGGGCTTGAAGTTAAATACAGATTTTTTCATAAACCCAAACACAAAATGCAATAAAGTTCTGTGGAATGTTAAATATAATTTACAGTGGAAAGAATGTTCCTTGCCATCATAAACCTCCGCGTGCGATGTCCCTCTCTGGGCACTGGAAGCTGAGTTCCGCTGGTTGCCCGGCTGGATCTGGCACCAGGTTTTCTTATCCCCTACTGCCCCCAGGGGACTGTAGGGCTCAGAGCCCAGATCATTATGGGGAGCCCGGATCAGTATGGGGAGGCTGGATCGTTATGGGGAGCCTGGATCATTATGGGGAGCCTGGATCAGTATGGGGAGCCCAGATCAGTATGGGAGCACAGATCAGTATGGGAGCACGGATCAGTATGGGGTGCTCACTGCAGGGAAGGCCCTCCATTGGCCAGTCATGGCTCCCCTCCTCAGGGAAGGTGGGGGAAGCACCCAGAATACACAGGTGAGGCAGACCTCAGGGGAGGAGCAGGGAAACAGGCAGGGAGTGGCCATCCAGGGGCTGACCAGCCTGGGCCCTGGGTCCCCGCCCAACAGCATGGCAGGGTTATTGTAGCCTGGTGAGTCCCTGACCCCAGGAGATGCCAGCCCCAGGCCAGGGGATGGGGGCCCAGGCACCCACTCAGGGTTCTCTTTCTGTCGCCTCTTTCCCGTCAAACCCACTCGCAGGAAGGGGGCCTCCAGCAGTCATTTACATCTTAGTGAGAACGAGCTCCTTGATGGTGCCCCCTCTCTAGGACACGTGCCTTCTCCTTCTTCTGGCCCTGGACTGTGGAATGGGGATCTCTGCTGACCGGGGAAACCCACCTGCGTGGAAGGCTTGGAGAGGGGAAGGGAGTGACGCGGCGGGTTCCAGGGCTCTGGCTGAGATCTGAGTTTCCGGACTCCCGGGCCCCTGGGGAGAGAGGTGATGTCAGACATGGTCCTCGGCCAGGAGAGCCTTCCTGGAGCAGCGGCCCCACAGGCCAGTGCCACCACCTTCACTTCAGGAGTGTGTGCACATGTGTGTGTGGCATGTCAGACCAGGCCCCTGAGTGTGTTCAGTGTCTGTGTGCAAGTGCGTGAATGCACATCTCTGAATCACTTGGGGTGGCAGGCATCAGTGTGTGCTCCAGGGCACCCTGCCTCCACGAACCGTGAGGGGGTCCCGGCCTCGGTGGGCAGCCAGGGACAGGGTGGGCGGGAGAGGGGGGCCCCTTCACCCAGGGCCACCGAAGACACGGATGGGGCGCCTCCCCTCCAGGGACAGCGCTGGGGTGCCCCAGCCCCGGGGGCCGGTGTGTGAGGGTGCTCGGCCAGTGTGGGGCGTTGGGGTTGCAGTTTCCCTCGCAGTGTTTCTGTCTCCTCTGTGGTCAGCGCAGGGTGATGAGGACCTGGAGCCGGGCTTCAGGGCCGACTCCTGGCCACCCCGGACAGGGGCTGAGCACGGCCCCACCTCCGTGGTCTTCACCCCGCCCCCTGCGCTGTGCCCCCCGGCTGGACACTCCTCTCAAGCCCATGTCCCCCAGAGGGTCTGCTGGGATGACTCAGACAAGAGAGACCCAAGTTTGCGTCTTCCACGCCCCGGGCTGCATGCACTGGGCTCTCTGCCGTCCACCCTGACACCCCGTGTGGCCGCGATGGACCCCCACTTGGCTGAAGGGGCCCAGGAGGCACTGGGATGAGGCGAGGCCGGGGCCAGAAGCTGAATGTGGGGCCTGTGGGTGCACCGCTGTCAGCACTGGGCATCCGTCTGTCCACTCAAGCATGCACTGAGCTCTGACCACAGGCCAGGCTGGAGCGGGGAGCTGGGGACACAGAGGACCCAGATGCAGCCCCTGCCCTCTGGGGATCCCCGTCCTGTGGGTGAGAGAGATGGCAGTGGAGGCTCTCTCGGCCACGCGGTCAATCGATTTCAGGCCTCATCTGACATCTGGGGAGGGGTCAGCCCCAGATGGGCTCCGGTCCCTGGGCCTCGACGGGGCTCTGGGGCAGCCCTGCCAGCCTGACATGCCCACCACGCCATGTCCCGAGCCCCGGGCCCTGCCTCCCACCGTCCCTCCCAAGGCCAGAGCTGAGCCCCCTTGGCCTGGCCATAGCTGCCCGGCCACTGCCTGGCTCTCAGATTTGCAGGGGGCATTTCTCCAGACTCCCAGGCTTTCTAATTTATGTGCTGTGGTGGCGGGGAGTATTTTCTTTAAAAACAGGATGGATGTGAGAAAAACGACAATGCCCCAAAACCACATTTAATGGGTGGGTCGGGCTGGCTCGTTAGCGCTGAATAATCGAGCTTCACGCACACTGCTGGGAAACAAAAATAAACAACACAAACTGAGGCTCAGGACGCACGGGGCCTCCCTGCAGCGTCACCCGAGAGCAGGGGCTGGCGGTGCGGGGTCCTGGGGGAGCAGGATGGCACGGGGGCCCACGCCCAGAGAGAGGCCACCGGCACCCAGCACGGATGGGAAAGGTCACTGGGAGGTGGCCCCGCCGGGGCTCTGGCCTCTGCACCCCTCCCAGTGAGGAAGCCCTTCCTGGCGAACCTGAGCCCTTGCTGGGTAATTTAAGCTGCCTTCCCCTTACTCAGCCCTCAGTAAAGATGGGGAACAGCTGGCCGCCGCTCTGTCCCTAATAAATCCCATCCAACTGTCCAGCCGGGGAGGGAGAGGACAGGAGGGACAGCGGGGCGGGGGAGTCTGGCTGCACCCAGCCTGATGGGCGCCCACCCCTTCCTCCAAGGCCGTGGGAGAAACGGGGGCTCTCTGTCACCACACACCCGGGCACTGGTCGTGGGGAGGCGAGACCCGGGGTGGGTACGGCCTCCAGCCGCCCGCATGCCCAGGCCCCCTTTGTGCAGGTCTGGGGAGCCCGCGCAGCGCTGGGGGCTCCAGGTCGCAGGGGATGGCGCCGGCTCCTTTGTGCGGCCGGGTCCCGGGCTCATTGTGTCCCGAGCAGAACTTTGGCTCACAATTTGGGATTAGAGCAAATCCGAGTGTTTTTCTGCTTGCCTGCCCGCTCCCGGGCGCCCAGAGCCTGCTGGGTAACTGCCTATTATCTGCCGGTTCCACTCCAGTGCCCTCCCCAATAAAACTTTTCATATCCTTATAAACGAACTCGATTGCCGTGTTATAAACATTTACACTGTGCTAACAGATCATCTCCGCACATCAGAATTGGCTAAATTCCCTTTTCCAGATGAATATATTGAAGGAGATTAGAGATATGATAGCTTTTCAGATTGCTGAGCCCAGAGAAATTAGTTTAGTGAGCATTTACAGAGGCTAAATTGGAGCCATTAAATAGTGGATTAAATTGATGGCACTTTCAGTGTCTGTCCTTCGGTGCTGCTGTAAAATCAATTAGCCGTCACCAGCCCATTCTCCATGTAGGGAGAGTGTCACCCGCTTTGGAAGCTGATGCAAAACCTCCCAGGGGGGCAAGGGGTGTAAAACGCACCGCTCAGGTGCTGCAGCCAGAAATAGGCCGGGGGCCAGGGGCTGCCCCAGGAGGCCCCACCCACCCCCACGGCCCTGCTCGCTCCGGGAACAAGGCCCCGCTGGCCTCCCCAGGCTGCGTGCAGAGGGGCTGGGGGCCCTGCCCGGGATGGCTGACCCCTAACCTCAGTCCCGGGTGGCCCAGGACAACATCGGCCCGTTTGGGGGATGCCAGAGGGCCTGGCAGGCAGCGTCTGCTATTGCCCTCGCTTTACAGAGGAGGAAACTGAGGCTCGGGCGCGTGGCCTTCAGCCTTCTGGGAACCTGTCTGAAGGAGCGAGTGGCTTCTCTGGGCTCAGCCCCCACGGCCCCGCAAAGTTCTCAAGATGGAGCAGATTTGCCCTCGCTGAAGGGCACATTGAGTGGGGGTCTCTTTGCTCCCCAAAGGAGGCAGGGGTTCTGCCAGCCCCAGTGCTGGGGGTATACTTTCTGGGATGGACCCCGGTAAGGGGTGATTGGGGTGGGGGCCGGGGAGCCTCATCTTGAGCCAGCACAGCCCTGCTGAACCCACAACAGCCAGTGCAGGAAGTTGGGTTGTGATGGTTCCACCACTTCTGGTACTGATGGGGAAACCGAGGCCCAGAGAAGGCGAGGGGTCCTCCGGGTCACATGGCAAATTGGTGGTTGGGTGGGAACTCCTGGCTGAGTGCTGTTTGTTAACAAACTTGGTTTGCGGTAGGTTTGATGGGACGTGACCAGCATTTTGACCCTGAGGTGCTGCCAGGCCCTCAAGGAGCTCCCCCAAACACCCCAACACACCTTCAAGACGCAGGAGCACAGGAACCTGTGTGGATGCCAGCAGCAGCAGAGGGCAGGGAGGCCTGGGGTGGGGCAGCCGGGGCCTGAGTCCAGGGGAGCCGCCTGGGTCCCCCGGCTGACCCCTCTGCCTGGAGTGTCCCCTTGCTCTTGTCCTTGGGAGACCCCCTCCGGGAAGGCTCTCCTGACCTCCCCGGTCACCACTGGCCATAGGTTTCCTCGTGTCATGGTGGGCTGGGCGCTGGGTTGGAGGGCTCTTGGGCCAGCAAGGAGCCAGAGCCCTGGGATGAGTGATGGGCACAGGTCAAGGCTATGGGAGCAAGTGGACACGAGCCCGGGAGGAGGAGGAGGACCCACCCAGGCAGTGATGCGAGGCTGTGAAGCGTCAGAGAGCCCCTGTCCCGTGCAGGGCTGGGGACCCCTGGCCTCTCGGTGGCTGCACAGGCGGTGGGCAAGATGGACGCCAGGCTCCTGGCACCTCCAAGGGCAGGCATCTGCCCTGAGAGCCCCTCCCTGACGGCGCACGGCGGTTTGTACAGTGCTCCCTGGGCATGGCCTTGCTCGGGCCTCCTGTCCACCCCAAGGCCACTGCCCCATTTCAGATGAGGAAACCGGGTCGGAGGTGGTGAGCAGTCAGGTGGCAGTGGGCAGAAGGGAAATCAGCCTTCCTTTGGGGATCCGTGGGCCCCCTGCATGCACCCTGACCCAGGCTCTGGGCTTGCTCCAACCATGGGACACTGGCCCTGTCCAGCTAGGGTCGGGGGCCTGGGGGCGCAGAGGCCCAGAGGGGAGGGTGGGGCAGGGCAGCCAAGAACACGTGTCTGTGGGCGTGTGAGCACCCGCTGGGGTCTCCCAGGAGGCTGTGTGTGTGCGTGTGTCCATGTTGGGGCATGAGCAGGCCTCCCCCGCGCCCTTCGCCGTGTGTTTCCCTGCTGTGCAGACCCCAGCACCTGCCTGGCCAGGGCCCCCCCAGTGCCCAGGCCATGGTTGGGGGTCTGTTTCTCTCTGCTGGGCCTCAACAGGAAATGCCAGCTTAGGGTGCAAGGAAGCCCCTGCAGGCCCTTCTCCACCTCAAAGACCAGGCAGCGTGAATCCCATGGGCTCAGGGGCAGGCAGCCGGGCACTGGGCTGGGGCTCCCACTGTCCCGAAGGATGCTGTCAGCACGAGGGCCGTCGAGCCCGTGGGGAGAGCAGAGCTGTGACCTAGCTCTAGATGACCCTTCGCCCTGTGCGCAGCCCCGAGCCTGGAGGGACGCTGCACCTGGCCCTGCCCTTCTCAGCTTCGGGCCGGACGTCCCCTGCCAGCATGCAGGATGTGTTCTCCACCTCAGGGTGGGCAGAGGAGTTGAGGGACAGGTCACACCGGCCTGTTGGCCCCTGCTGAGAAGCTCCTCAGGGATGAGAAGCCGCCTCCTTGGGAGGGGGATCCCCACCGTGCAGGGGGAGGTGCTGAGCTGCCCGTCCCAGGGGGCATTCAAACCGGCCCATGCCCTGGTGCAGCCCTGAGTGCAGGCGGCGTGGCTCCTCCCGGGGCACAGGGTGTGGGTCTCGGCCAGGAGCTCCTGGGCATGACACTGGACACGCACACATGGGCACGTTCTCAGGGGCTCCCCGACCAGGCTGCCCGTGGACCCCCGCGGCCGCCCCTGCAGCGGCCCCGCATCCTCCCTGTCCTCACCTTCCTGACCCCTGACCTCTGCGCTCTGAGAACTCCCGGGCCACTGAGAGGCCCCTGTTCCAGCAAATTAGCGCCCCCCGTAAGAAAACACACAGCCTGTTTCATCTGTGCCGCAGCCGGGCGGGGGGCCTCGAGGCAGAGGAGCTGAAGACGGGCGGAGGGAGGGCTGGGGAGGAGGCGCTGCGGGTCACGTGATGTGCTGGCCTGGGGGTGGGGCGGGGGGTTCTGGGGCCCGGTGAGGGCAGGGGGCTGGGCTGGAGACCCCCGGGGACCCCACTGGGAATTTGCCAAACTCCCTGACTGTCCCCTGGGGACTCACTGCCACCTGGAGGCCCAGAAAAGGGCTCATTATCCCCATTTTGTGGACTAGGAAACGGAGGCCCGGGGTGCTGCGCTCCCACAGGTCTCGGATGACAATCAGCGCCCATCTGGGACAGGTGCCCGAGGTGGCTTGGCTTTGCCATGTCCAGGCGAGGGACCATCCCTCACATTCTCGTTCTCAGGAGGGAACACAGCGGCCCAGAGAGGGCCAGGACCTGCCCAGGGTCACACAGGAAGCCGGGTCTCCTGCCTCCCAGAAGCCCCCTCCCTGGCCCTCCCCTCCATGGGCCAGGCAGGCCGATGCGGTTTCCAGCCCCTGGGGGCAGGGGTGGGCTTGGGGGGTCAGGTGCAGGGTCCGGGGAGGGGTGACGGGGCAGGTGAGAAGGCTGGCCATGGGAAGTTCTCACGCACCGGGGCGACCCCCCCACCCCTGCCGCGGCCCCTGACAACGGCTCTTTAGGGGTGGGGGGCAGGGAAGTCCACGTGTGGCCCAGATGCCGCAGGCGGAGACCCCACCCTGGGAGGGCACAGAGCTGCTCTGGGCCGTGACGCCCCTGCCTGCGTGGTGGGTCTGGGGCTCCGTCTCAAGGCCCCTCGGGGTCCCCAGGACAGGCTTCTGGGGTCCTGGTCCCCGCCAGTGGCCAGAGCAGCCTGGGCTGGGGTCCAAAGCCACGGCTCTAATTGGGCCCCTGATGTGCGGGGTGATTGTCTGCTCCTTGGGCCTCAGTTTCCCTGGGAAGAGGGGTCAGTCTGTTCTCCCTGCCCCGAGCCGCTGGGCGGAGGAGGAGAAAGGCTGAGGCAGATGAGAATTCAAGGTGGTGTTGTGATTGTCACGCCTGTCACAGAGGGGGCTTTGCGCTTGGTCCCCGGGGCCTGCACTGCCCTGAGGGAGGGGCCGGGAGCTCCAGAGCCTTCCGTCAGCTGCTACCAGCTCCCTGCTTGCGATGTGTCCCCCATCTGTGCCGGGTGGCCGCTGGCTTTGCTTCGGAGGGTTGGAAGAAAGGAGACAGGGCTCTGGAGAAACCAGGCAGAGGCCCAAAGATTTAAGGGTGAGCAGAGCCACCTGGGGAAGGCCATCGGCCGCTGGTCCTTCTCTGTCCAGGCCGCTGTCCTCCGCCTCTGAGAGAGACCCCGGCAGGGGCTGAGACATCTCTGGAGGGTTCTAAGGGCGTTTTCTAAAATACTGGGCCTGGGGGAGGAAATTCTGGCTGGGCCAGGCCTGCCTCGGGGAATGTGGGGGGAACGGTCCCCAGTGCCTCACGCCCATAGTGGGGTGCAGGGCCCGGGGGTTCTTGGGGTCTGGGGCAGAGAGGAGAGGAAGGAGCCTGTGGGGCTGCAATCTGGAGGGTCCCTTCCACGGGTGCTTTCCTCCACCCCTGCAGCTGAGAGGACATTTTCTGCTTGTTTGGAAAAACTGAACTGACGTCAGGTGTCACCAGCGTCCTGTCTGTAGTCCCCAGGCCAGGGTGACCGAACTCTCCAAGAACCCAGGGCTGGCTCCCCTTCAGCACCGCTCCCCACTAGGCAAGGCCATTCGCCCCGGAGCCCTGGCATTCTCACCCCGTCCGTGGGGATAATGACTCTGAACTGGACGGAGTGTTCCCAGGCCGGGCCGGAGCCGGCCCTCCTCCAGTGGCCCTGTCGGCCAAACATGGCTGGTCTGGTCCCTCATCAGTGTCGGAGATTGTGTGTTTTGAGGACGAAGGGGCTTGGGCTATCCACCCTGAGAGGAAGGGATGGGAGTGAGGGAGCGGGCTGGCCCCCAAGTGCCTTTGAAAGCAGCTGGTTCAGAGTCACCGCTGGATGCTAAAAGTAGCAATAAAATAGCTACAATGTTTCAGTACCACCGCCAAGAAATTTCCTAATTACAAAGAGAAAGTTAGTAACTTTAAGGTGGAGAAACCCAGCAGACCTCAGCACAACCAGGAGACTCAAGTTAGCAGCACCAGGGGAGGGGCAAATGACACCCCAGCCCCGGCCGCCTCCTGACCGGGGGCTGAGAAGGGTGCAGCCCCCTTCGGAGCTCCTCCTGCCAAACAGAGAACCCAAGTGCCGCTCACAACCCGGGCACTGGGCAGACCCGAACCCGGTGGCGTTCCACAAGCCGCCTGGCCATGAAAGGGAAGACAGAAGAGCTGCCCGGATTGGAAGAGACTAAGAAGACATGAAACTAAACGCAACCTGGGATCCCAGACTAGAAAAGGGCACCGTGGGACAACTGATGAAATGCAAATGCAACTTGTAGATCTGTAGTTACTATTTTGTGCAGCCGTGTGTTAAAGCCACCTCATACGTCCTGCAAAGACCGATGGTTAAATTGTAAGGGATTTGGCAAGCCGGTTGTGCAGCACTGGTAGCCTGATGCTGTCACTGGGGAGCATTTGCACCATAGGATTGGCCAATGCCGAGTCAGGGCTTTTCTTTTTTCTTTTTCTGAGAGACGGTTCACAAGCACACTGCTGCTTAAACATGCCATTAATGTTAGGGGATGCCGGCTGCAGGTGAACCGGACACTGCATGCTATTTTGCAACATCTTTACAAGTCTGAAGGGATTTCAAAATGGAAAGTGAAAAAACAAAAATTTGGTAAAATAGGCAGCTGAGCTCATCAGTGTCCTAGGTGGGACACCTACTGCAGACCCACCCCTGCCCCTTCCCTCTGCCCCCCACTCCCATCTCTATCACCCTTGGAGGGTCAGACGCCAGCCTGCCTCCTTCTTAGAACACACTCTTAACTCAGTCCCTGGGTACCACGCTCTCCTGGCTTCCTTCTCCTCCTTGGCACCTTTTTTTTAAGGGCTCCAAATCCATCCACCCGCCCATCCATCCATCCAGTCAACAATCATCTAGTGAGCAACAGTTAAACGCAGGGCACTGTGCTGGTTCACTGCTCAGTAATGAGCAAAACCAAGTTCCTGCCTGATGGAGGTCCCGCGCCAATGGGGGAAAGAAGCAAACAAGAGGGGAATCTCCGGATGGCCCACGGAGGAAGGCAACAGGTACAGGAGATGCAGGGGCAGGGGCCGGCTGTGCAGGGAAGGCTCAGTGAAAGGTGAGGCTCAGTCCCGTCAGGAGTGGAGAAGGGCTCCGGGCAGCCCAAGAGCACGGATCAGGGGCCCGGGGCTGGGAAGGGCCCGCTGGGTTCAAAGAACAGGTAGGAGGCTGGTGCGGCCGGAGCACACTGGGTGGGGCAGAGGGAGACGGACGAGGTAGGGAGGGTAGGCAGAGACCCCATCCCCAGATCCTGGAGAGAAGCTTGAATTGTTTTCTAGATTTAATAGGAAACTGCCAGCAGGTTTGAAGCGTGGGGCTGCCTCGGTCCAAGTGCTCACCGGGACGGCAGCAAGGACAGGGCAGAAGCGGGGCCACCGGGCAGGGGCACAGAACAGCTCCCCAAGTCCTGGCCCAAGCACTCGGGTGTTGCCCATGGGAGACAGAAGGAGGAGGGAGTGTCAGGGCATAAGCCAGGAACCGGCCAGGGGTGGGGAGGCAGGGGTGCCTGATACCCACCTGGGGGAGACACCCTGGAGGGTTCCGGATGATCGTCTGGGAGAGCTGGCAGCTGGGGATGAAAACCTGGGATTGCCCCACCTCTGCCCCCTCCTGCCCTTCTCTGGCAATGCCCCAGGGGCTCTGGGTGTTTCATGTTCCCCATCCCACCTCCACGGAGAACCCCAAGCCTGGAAATGCTTTGCCCATCGTTTTACTCAGGCACATAGTAAGAGTCCAAGTGAGCTGGGTGGCGTTCAATGGGGGCACAGATGTGGAGGGTTGGACCCCAGAGTCAGAGGCAGGACCCTGCCACCTTAGCAGGCAAAGACTTTAACCCCCAACCCCGCTCTTGGCAGAGGCAGAAAGCGACAGAAGGATCCCACGTCCTCGGGGGGCTGGGGATCAGGACAGCCCTTCTGGAGAGCAGTTTGGCAGCCTGTGGGGAGCACCATGGAAACACTCATTGCCTTTGACCCAGCAATGCCACATCTGGGACACTCTTCCGAGGAAATCATCCAAAATATGGGAGAGCCGTAAGCCCAAAGATACTGAATGCAACATTATTTTTAATGACAAAAAATTGGAGGCAGCTGAAATGTCCAATGATGGGGGAGCAGTTTGGTAAATTATAGTACATGTTCTCACTGGAATACTAGGCGGTCATTAAAAGGGATAATTATGCAAATGTGGCAAGGATGTAAAGGGGGAAAGCAGTGTATAGAATTATGTGTACCTTAAGGGTGTAACAATCTAAGAAACATATGCAGCAGGAAAAAGCCTGAAAGGTGTGGCAGTGTCCACAGTGTGGTATGAGGTGGGGGTGCAGAGTGATGGATTTTTTCTGTTTCTGAGTTTTTTGGGTAGTATTATACGACTTGGGTAATTTAAAATGCCTATCTAATAAGCAGAGTTTATTGCTGATCGGTGGGATTGTGGGTGTTTTATTTTTAATTTGTGTTTCTCTGAATTTTCCAAATGTCCTCTAGGAGCACACTCTGGACATGCTATGGGGGATAAGGTGGAGCGGGGCTGAGGAGCAGTGGGCCGCTGAGGGTCACCACCTCCTGTGAGAGGGACATGGCCATGGGAAATGGCTTCTGATCTCAGAAGGGCTGTGTGTGTGGAGGGAGCAGCTGTGTCCACAGGGCCCCGGGGTAGAGCTGGCCCCTTGGCAGGAGTCAGGGCCAGCTCCAACAGAAGCCTCAGGCTGCCCAGTGGGGAGCAGGTGTCTTTGGGAGGGAGGGGCTCCCTGTCCCTGCAAGGGCTCAAGCAGGGCCCTTGAGCTATAGGGAGGAGTCTCTTTCAAAGGATAACAGTGGCCAGATAGCTGTAAGGTGTGCTCTTGGGAACAGGCAGGTTACTTTGAGGTGGTTTGTTCTGTGTCTACACTGTGCCCAGGCTTTACCAGCATCACCTCATTTGAGCCTCAGAAAGACCCTCTGGAAAAGCAACTTCTGTTTTTCAGGGGAACAAACAGAGGCTTGGGGGGATCACGCAGCTGCGGAGTGGGTGAGCACCACGGGACATGGCTCCCTAGGATTTTATGGCCCACACCATGTGCCACCATCAGGCTGCCTGCAGAGGAGTCAAATCCAGGTCCATCCAAATTCAGAGTCTGAACTTTCCCATGTGGCCTTGGGCCCTGTGCCAGAACCACCAGGAGCTCAGAAATGAGGCAGAGAGGAGGGGACAGGGGTATGGCAGCCACAAGGATGACAGTGATGATGATGGAGGTGATCATGAAAATGGTGATGTTAACACCAACAATGATGGTGGTGATGATGGTGATGGTGATGGTGATGGTGATGGTGATGATGGTTTTGATGGTGATAGTGGTGATGACAGTGCTGGTGATAGACGATAATGAAGGCGATGGTGATGGTGATGATGGTGATGGCAATGATGGTGATGGAGGTGATGGTGATGGTGGTGGTGATGAAGATGATGATGGTGATGGTGGTGATGGTGATGATGGTGACGGTGATGATGATAATAGTGATGATGGTGATGATGATGGTGATGGTGGTGGTGATGATGGTGATGACGGTGATGATGGTGATGATAGTGATGATGGTGATGGTGATAGTGGTGGTGACAGTGCTGGTGATAGATGATGGTGATGATGAAGGCGATGGTGATGATGGTGATGATGGTGATGGTGATGGTGGTGATGATGATGATGGTGATGGTGGTGGTGATGATAGTGATGATGATGGTGATGATGGTGATGGTGATGGTGATAGTGGTAGTGACAGTGCTGGTAATAGATGATGGTGATGATGAAGGTGATGGTGATGATGGTGATGACGGTGATGGCAATGATGGCAATGATGGCGATGGAGGTGACGGTGATGGTGATGAAGATTATGGTGATGGTGGCGATGATGGTGATGGTGGCGATGATGTTTGTGAAGATAGTGCAGATAGTGGTGGTGACAGTGATGTGATGATGGTGGTAATGATGATAGAGATGATGATGACAGAGGTGATGATAGTGATGGTAGTGATGGTGATGATGATGATAGTTATGGTGATGAAGGTGATGGTGGCAATGATGATGGTTGTGAAGATGGTGATGATGGTGGTGATGTCACTGATGACTTGACAGTGATAATGATGATGGTGATGATGATGGTGGTGGTGATGGTGAAGACAATGGGTGAAGATCATGGCAATGAAGGTGATGGTGGTGATGACATTGGTGATGATAACTGTAATTTACTTACCCCCTTCTGGGCACCAAGCACTGTGCTAAGCATTTCAGGTAAATGAGCTTATGTGGTGGGCTCTCATTTTCCTATTTTTCAGATGAGATTGACTTGATCAAGGTTATTCAGTCAGCAAGAGGCAGAGCTGATGTTTAACCCAAGTTCATGAGATTCCAGACCCTGGGCCGGACCAAGGCCTGAGGAAGGCTGGGTCAGAGGCTCAGGGTACTGGTCTGTGCAGTGGAGCCCACTTACCCACGGTGGAGGGACAGACGCACCTGCTGGGCACCAGCTCTGGCTCATGCAGCTGTCATCCCCGACCATGACCAGTGGGTAAAGGCAAGCTCTGTCCCCTCCCTAACAGAGTCCTAGAGGTGGAGAAAACTGGAGCCGGGTGAGCTTTTGTCACTTGCTCCAAGCTGCCATTTTGCAGATGGACGTTGAGCCCGGGGAGCGCAGGCCCTGGCCCAGAGTCTCCAGACAAGGCCAAGCTGGGTCCAAGGGCAGCCCCACTTTCTTGGTCCTCAGGCTGCTGTCTGGGGAGGTCAGCACAGGAGGGTGGAGTGGGCTGAGTGGAGGGGAGCGAGCAGGTGGGTGGGGGCCAAGGGAAGGGCCTTTGCTTGCCCCTGGCCTGGAGGGTCTGCCTTGGTCCTGTGGGGGGTGGCAGGAGCCCCGCCTTGGCCCGTGCTCCCCACCTGCCTCTGGGTGATGGGGTTCACCACCCCACCCCCCCACCTCTGGGCCTCCTCCAGGAACTGGAGAAGGGTCTGGGCCCGGCAGGTGGGGATGGCTGAGCCAGGGGAGCAGGCCGGCATGGGTCCTCCCCACCTGCTCGCTCGCCTTCCCGTGGAGCCACAGTCCTGCCGGAGACCTGCTTGGCAGCCCTGCTGGCGACAGAGGGTGGGCAGGGCTGGACACAAGAGCTTGGGGGCTGTGGAGCCATGGGCAGGAGCCGAGGATGGGCTGGTGGGCAGCAGCTCCTCTGCCCAGGCTGGCAGGGCCCCCCGGCCGCAGCCGCCTCATCCCTGTGCCTGCTGGCGCCACGTCTGGCCTGGGCCCAGCACCTTCTGTATCTGGCTTCAGCTCTCTCCGTCTACTGGGCTTCCCTGAGCGCATGGCCACGGCTGGCCCAGCCTGCCTGACGTTGACGCCTCTCTCCCATAATTGGCAATTTTGTCATATTTATTCACAACAGATCGGATTGTCAAGAGCTCGCCGGGGCTCTCCGGAGGCCCGCCGTGAAATCGGTTTGAAATGGCCTTGTCAGGTTTTCCTCTCCCTGCTGAAGCCACCATCTGGCTGATAGGCGAGGGGCTGGGCTTGTACACTGACCCAGGGAATGGCAGCTAAGCCGCTCCCGGGGGTCCGCGGGCTGGCTGGCCCACCCCTCTTGCCACTCCCAGCCTCCCTTGCAGGCTCTGGTAGAGCTCAGGGCTGGGGTGGGCAGGGGGAGGTGGGCACGAGGCCAAGAGTTCCGGAGACCGCCAGGCTGGTCCTCCCAGCTCTGCCCAGGGATGGCCAGATGCACGCTGGACCCTTCCCACAAGCCCCGAGCACCCCATTGACAGGGTAGGGGCTCGGGACCCCCGGAGAGGGGCTGCCCCCACCCCAGCAGGGCTCATCCTGGAGGTTGGGAGTGTGGCTTCTGGGTGCAGAGCATGTGTGTGCAAATTGGGTGGTCCCGAGCACACATACACATACACGTGTGTGCACAGGTGCTCAGCTGTGTGATCCGCTGCACCTGAGTGTGCACGTGTTGGGGGCCCGTGTGTCTGGGTGTGCATAGCCTGCAGGATCAGAGCCACGTGCCCAGGCACCTCAGGGTGGGAAGCGTTTGCTGCTGTAACGAGCACGCCCGAATCGGCAGCTTTGCCGCGGACTGGCCACGGCCGCTGAGCACGGGCTCGCTGCCCACTCAGCTCCACGAAGGTGCCCAGGGGGCTTCCCCGTCGGCATGTGGGCCCGTGGGCTCCCTGGTGGAGGAGGGAGAAGAGGGAAGGAGCACGTGCTCGGCCCATGAGGGCCCGGCTGGGACTCACGGCCCTTTGCCTGCATCCGTGAACTTACCGTGGACGCGAGGAGGGCTGGCTGGAGCGCAGGTTAAGAAAATGTGGTATTACCATTTCAGAATAGAGCGGCATTGCCCTGTGGGAAGACCAGAGCTCCGTGGTCCCGCGTCCTCTCGGGGCGTGGTGTGGGTTTATTTGAGGGGGAAGGGGGAGCCCCATCCTTCCGTGACCGTCTCTGATCTGCCGGTGGGAAGATGACAAGGAGATGGGCCGCCGAGGCCGTGCTGGGGCCACCTGGGAGTGGACGGACTTTGGGGCTGGAGCCTCCTGGGGCCGGGACTTGGGTCTGGATGGGGTCAGGGTGGGTGTGGCTGCTGGGGACCCCTGATGAGGTCACCTCACGAGAGCCTGGGGCTGCAGCTGTGAGAAATCAATCGGTTTGGGAGCAAAGACCAAAAGCCAGGAGCCCGGGAGGAGGGTGGGTGTGGGAACGGCGGCCGGAGGCAGGGGTGCCCGCCAGCTCTCATCACCCGGGCACATCGCCTGAAAGAGCCAGAGGCCAGGGAGGGTCCCAGTGGCCCTGGCCCACCACCAAGTTCACCTGCCCGTCTCCAGAGGGAATGCTGGGTGCCCGGGGGCCTCCCAGAGGGGAAGTCTGTCCCGGCCGCCTGGGAGGGAGGGAGGGGGCTGCTGCCAGGTGAGCCACCCGAGGGTATCTACCCCTTCCCCCGTCCCCCCACACTCGGCTTTGGCCTGTGTCCCAAGGGTCATATATGTGCACAGGTGGGCCTGGGTGTGCGATGTACACGTGTGAGTGTGTGTGCACATGTGCACGGGGATGAGAGGAGGCCCTGAGGGCAGGACACGGCACTCTCTCCCCCCATGCTGGGTGACCCTGAGCCCCGGGTGGCCTCTCACCCCATGAGCTTCCAGAGAGCATGGGACAGAGGCCTCTCACGCCGGTGGCTTGAGGGGTGGCTAGTGGTCTGGTTGGGCCTCAGCCCAGCCTCTGGGTGCCTCAGTTTCCCTGACCTCATGGCTGTACCCACCTGCCGACTGCAGCCCCTCCAGCCCCCGCCTGTCCCCCACTAGCCTGAACCCCACCGCCTGCCTGCCACTCGGAACAATTCACAATGTGGCCAGAAGGACTGGGGAAATGGGGGGGGGGTCTCCCTGTGACCTGGGCCTCCATGGCAAACGGGACTTGTGGGATGGGGTGGCCACTGGGATGGGAGGCGGGTTTCACTGCCGGTTCTCCTGGGAGGCCCGTCGTGGAGGCCCTGCCGGGTTCTGAACCCCAGGACCCAGAGGCCAGAGCAGGGGGTGGCTCAGGGGTCCTGCTTGTGAGGGCCCAAGACATGGAGGGGCCGGTGAGGGCGCACAGCAGGTCAGCATCTGCTCCAAAGCCCCTGCCCCCAGGACCACCCCATGTCACCCCCAGGTCCTCTCCCTGCACCCATCTTTGCCCAGTGGGGTCCCTCATCTGCTCGCCGGGGAAGGGACTCCTCTGGGGCTGCTGGCCCCCTGACTGGGGTGAGCCTGGGCTTCTGTCCCAGGCCCCAACCTTGGCCCCACCCCCAAACCGCCCTCCCTGGTCCAGCCCATGGAGTCCAGCGGGCCCTGCCCACCCCAGCACCCCGGGAGACGGCTGGCAGCCAAGCCAGATCCCCGGAAGCTGTGGCTGTTTTTCGGCCTGGAGCCTCATCCCTCCAGAGGCTTTCCCGCTCCAGCCCCCTGGGGCCTCCAGAATGGGGAGGACATCGATCCCTGTGGCAGGGCCGGCACAGCGTCTCCCATCGACCGCACCGGCCGCGCTGCGCCCTCCCCGCTCGGCTAACGAGCCCCATCCGAGGCGCCTCCAGTCCTAATTGGCAGAACGGGCACGTGCATGTGTCTGTCTGGGAGCTGGCTGCCGTGCCCACCGCTGCTCGAGGAGGGGGCACCGAGCGGGGAGCCAGAGCCAGCCAGGGCACTGGCTGAGGCTTCCCAGTTTCTGGGGGACACCCAGGAGAGGGGTGTCAGCAGGCATGCCCATGGGGTTGAGGGCTACGTGAACGGGGCAGGGCACCCCAGGGGCTCGTCCCACCCCCCAGTTGAGGATGGCTCCACGTCAGGGGGGAGTGGGGGCTCGGGGTTGTCTGGCAGAGGAGGGGAAGGAAGATGGGAGCTGCCCCAGGTCGGGGTGGAAGGGGGGCACCAGCTGCAGTTCCCTGGAGGGGTCACCCACTTCTGGGGTTGCATCCTGGTGGCCCGAATGGGCTGTGATCCTGCTACTTCCAGGATGGGGGTGGGGGCTTGGGTGGGTAGGAAACCCACTTTGAAAAACCAGGAGGGCTAAAGCTGCCTGGAGGGCAGTGAGCTGCCCGTCACGGAGGTGTGCAAGATGGGTCTGTGGGAACCGGCTTGTGCCAGTTCCCGGGAGCTGCCTGCACCGCGCTCTCCCCAGCTCCACGTGGGGTGTCACGCGGGCAACCTGGATTTGGCCGCCGTGGGAGTGTTTGTACCACAGAAGCTGGCAGACGCTACAAAGCAGGGTTTTGGTTTAATTTTGGAGATGTTTTGAACACACCATTGCTCCAAGGCCTCATTTGCCAGATGGCTCCTCAGCTCCGTGCCCTGCATGAGGAAACTGAGGCCCGAGGGGAGGGGAGGGGGCCCCAGGAGCTTGGACACCCCGATTCTGTCCGCGGCCCTCCCAGTGGCCGCCGTGGGTGCCCTTGCCGCCCTCCAGCCCGGGCAGTGTGTGGCCCCTGCCCACTCGCAGCCGCGCCCCCGCTCCGTAAATCAGCGGTGAATCCCTCGCGGCCGCCGGCCTCTCGCGGCCTGATGGATGGGCTCCGGGCCGCGGCGGCTGCGGAATCACTCAGCGGCCTGGCCGGCCCTAAATCTGACGCACGGCGTGTTGAAAGGAGGAACGTCTGTTTTCATAACCTACCTCAGTTACAATAAATATTTAAAATGCGCACGCACATCCTCCGCCGCACAATCGGCCTCTGTGGCCGCGGCCCGCGCAGATTTAATTAGCCCCGCGGCCCCCGCCGGCCGCGCGCGCCCGTGGGCGGAAGGCCCTGTTTTCTTAAACTCCCGCCTGCCATAAATACCGGCCGCGCAGCCGGGCCCAACAGAGCCTTTTTGTCTGGCCGCGGCCCTCAGCTGCCTCTTGCGCAGATCCGGGCCGGGTGTGCGGCGGGAGGAAGCCCCAGTCCCGGGGGGCTGGAGGAGTAGGAAACGCGGAGAGAAAGGGGGGCCCGGCCCCTAGGGCTGAAGCAGCACCCCCAGGAAGCCATGCCTCGCCTGCAGACACCCCAAGGCAGGGCCCCCCGAGCTCTGCTCCCGGGGCGGCAGGTCCGCTGCCCGGAGGCCGCTGGACACGCCTTCCTCCATCTCGGGGACCACGGGTGCCTCCGGGCCCCGCGTGCCCAGTTCCCAGCTTGCCAGCTGCAGCGAGGCCCAGAGCGGGGCCCACGTCTCCCCCATTCTGGAGGTGAGAAACCAAGGCCAGAAGGGCACCTGTGGGCCAAGAGTCAGGGCCAGGATTTGTTGGGAGTCCCAGGGCTGAAGACACCCTGTGCCACCTCCTGCTCAACCTCATTCATTCATTCATTCATTCACCTGCTCCGTTCGCACCACGTCCATCTTTTCTCCCTCCCACCACCCCCTTGCTGTGCTTCTTTATTTATGCTCTGGCTCTGCCACCAGAAGGGGAGCTCCTCCCTGGGGCCCCAGTGCCTGGCTGGCACTCAGCCAAGCAAAGGCCTGGAGGCAGGACAGCTCGGGTGGCCTGAGGGCCTGGGCTCAGGGGCCAGGCAGGGTGCTGGCTGTGGTCCCAGGGATCCCACACTTCAGGGTGAGAGGCCTGAAGGGTCTCCTGAGGGTTAGGGGCAAGAAGCAGGCCGAATGGAGATGGGGTGAGGGGAGGTTGTGGGACTAGGAGGGGGTGGGAAAAGCCAGGAGTTCTCCCTGGAGGAGGAGGCTGGCATGAGCCCCCGGCTCCCAGGCCTCTGTTTGCCCAGCTCCTCAGGAAGCCTCGCTTGGTCTCCAGGCGGGCGACTGCTGGGTTTCCCCGGCTGACGTGACGCCACGTGGGGCTGTCCTTCCAGGTGGGCAGCTGGGCAGGCAGGGCTGGCATTTGAGCACAGGAAAGGCTGGCAGGGAAGGCAAGGCTGAGATCAGGGTCATGGCATAGAGAGGGCTCAGGAAAGGGGTCTGAGTCTGCCTTCCTCAACCTTGTGTGATGGGGAAACCGAGGCACAGGAGAGTGGCCCTTGCCCAGGGTAGCCCAGTGCACTGGGGGCTAAGCCTGAAGGCCGGACTCGGGGTGCCGGCCCCAGCTCTGCTTCTCCTCGCCTTGCCCTGTCCTCTCTGTGATACCCCATCGCCCTGGGTGGCTGGGGGGAGGTTGGCCTGGGGCTCTGGGACAGGGTCAAAGCTTGCCCCCCACTTGTGGGTGTGTGAATTGGGGTGAGCCGCTTGGCTCTTCCAGTCCCTTCCCTGTGGTCCCCTGGGGGAGATGTCCTTGAGGGTCTCTTAGATGCCCAATGCCAAGTCCCCCCAACCCAAAGTGTTCGGTTATTGACTGTTGCATAACAAATCTCTCCAAAACATAGTGCCTCAGAATGACGTGCCCCACACTCTCACGTCTGCAGCTGGGCAGGACCAGCTCCCCTCTGTTCTCTCAGCACCAGCTGAGGTGGCTCGAGGGTGGGGGCTGGCTGTCGGCTGGGACCCCCATACCTCCCCGTGTGGCCTGGGCCCCCTGCAGCCAGGCAGCTGGGATCTGAGGACAAGTATCCCTAGAGCGAGCGAGGCCGACAGAAGCTGCAGGGCCTCCTCCCAGCATGGAAGCCACGGAGCACCCCTTCTGCCGTACCCCCTCCAGGAGAAGTGGGGCGCTGACGCTGACCCACCTCTCAGGGGAGTGGACTCCAGCTCTTGGTGGGGAGAGGAAAATTCTGGAAGAGCTTGTGGGATGGGAGATACATTTGCAGCCATCTTTGGAAGTGCACCTGTCCGTGAGGCCTCGGCACCCCTCAGCACCCGCAGGTAAAGGCCTGACCCCGCTGACTCCACTGGCCCCTTGCTGCCCTGGTGCTTGGCCCCACCAGGCCCTCCACGACACCCTCCTGCCTCTCCCCACTGCCTCACTCCCACGCGCCTTTGGGTCCCCGCTGCAGGGAAGTCCTCCCTGGGGTCTGCCCAGATCGGTTGCTCTCCCTCGTCTCTCAGGTTCCCAGCTTCTCCCTCGGAGCTCAGGCCTGGCTGCAATTCTGGAGAAATCTCAGGGCTGCTGTTAGCAAGTGCCCATCTCGCCCCCGCCCCAACTGCTCTCTCCAGCCCTGAGCAAGGTGCTGCATTCACTGGGCACCCAGTAGACACCTGCTGAACAAAGAGACAGACAGAAGGCTCTGTGTCAGGCAAGGGAAGTGCGCGGAGTTGGCTCAAGCAAGTCCGAAATCCTTAGGCCAGGAGAGTAGACTGGCAACTCTCGGGCAGCAGCTGCAGCTGTAGCTGCAGGTGGAATTTCTTCTCCTGCTCTTGAGCCCCTTCAACTGATTAAACCAGGCCCACCCACGTGGTTCTCAGTCGGCTGATAGTAGATTGAACCACAGCCCCAGAAGGCTGCGCAGTGGCACCTGGACCAGTGGCTCAGCCCAGCCAACACGTCACGCTGACCACACAGCGAGAGAAGGCCCGGGAGGAGCCGTCCTGGGCGGGGAGCAGCATGGCCCAGCCTCCCAGGGAGGGCAGACATGTGCGTGCAAGAGTGTGCATGTGTGTGTCAGGTTGGACGAGTACGTGTGTGTGCCATGTGCATGTGTGGGTCCATGTGTGTGTGGCACCACGTGTGTGAACATGTGCTGATGAGTGAGGAAATGTGCCGTGTGTGGGTGAGTGTGAGAACACGCACAGATGTGTGCACGAGTGAGTGGGCATGTGTGCACAGGCGCGTGTATGCGTGTGCATCGTGCTGGGCTTTCTCATGGCGGCGCCCGAGAGTCCTGTGAGCAAGGCGAAAGCTGCGTGGCCTCCCCCAACCCAGGCTTGGCAGGCGCCCAGTGCTTCGTCCCCCACACTCTATTGCTGGAAGCTGTCGCATCCTGCGCAGATGAAGGGGAGAGTCTGTCCACCCCCCCCGGCCATGCTCCCATCAAGAAAACTGGGGGGCCGCACCTTAAAACCTCAAGTGACACGGCCAGACAGCTGTTCCAGAAGAATCCCTCTGGCTTGGCGTGTGGAGTGGGGCGTGGGAGGCTGCTGGCTTTGCACCTGCCAGCAGCCCAGATTGGCCTTGGCGTGGGCAGCAAAGCTTGTGGCCCGGGAGGGACGAGCCGCCCGGAGGCCAGGGGCGAGCTTGGGCCCTGGAGGCCAGATTTGCAAGCAGAGCTCTCAGGGCAAGCCAGGAGGCCTTCCCGGAGCAGGGGACAACCGACACGGCCCAGAAGGCTGTGTTCTGACCTGAAGGGGTCCGGACGGGCCCTTGGGCCCCGTGGATGTTGGTCCTCTGCTCGTGTGCCCACAGGGCGGCGGGAACCTGGTGTGCGTGCGTAGAGCTCTCCCTCTGACAGCCGATATTTCACAGGCGCCCCAGCCGCTCCCGCTCCCACCCGCCCGCTCCTGTTTATGAAGCGAAGGGTAAGTGTTTAATTAGTTGCCTAATTGCCTGGGTAATTGGGAGACGTACTTGGCTCTCCAAGTAATCAGTCGGAACAGGCCTCAAAAATATCTGGCCCAATATTCATTAGTGTGGTTCAATCGTTAAACAGTTACGTGTTTGGTTCACGACAAGGCCCAGCAAACAGCTGCGTGCCCCGCAGCCACCCACCGGCCCCGGCTGGGCAGGCCGCCCTGCGCACACGGACAGACAGACAGACAGCAGGTGTCAAGAGGACAGGCCCTGGGTGACAGAGGGGCCTAAGCCTCTGGCCTGTCCATCACTGCCGCCCGCTGGCCGCCAGCCCCTGGGCTGCTCTGTGTCTCCCTGGGTCGCCTGGCCCCTCCTGGCTCCTGCCTCCCCCACCTTTGGGGCTCTGGGGGACCAGGAGGGGCAGAAAGGGCTCAGGGTGTGGGGTCGGCTGAGGTGCCAAGACCCCAGAGGTGGGGCTGGGGGTCTGTGCCTGTGGAAAAGGGCTGTGGCCCCACAGCGCTGCCCCCCACGTTCACAGCCCTTTACAGTTTGCAAGGCAGCTGCACTTCTGTGGGTCTCATTTGGCCTCTGGACCACCCTGCAAGGTGAGGGCCGCGGATGCACCCGTTTTACAGGCGGGGAAACTGAGGCCCAGGGAGACAGAACAGCTTGGGGAGTAACCAGGCCTCTTCCCTAAATCAACAGCACCCAGGACCTTTCTAGAAGTGGAACCATGAAATTGCAGCATCATTATTTAGCAGATGTCTGTCGCCACCCCCCGCCCTGACTGTACATTCTGGCCCTGAACATGTCCTGGCTCTCACAGCCATCTCTTCCCTCTACCCCCAAGGGGAGTGCCACCAGAAGCTTCTAGAAGGACAGGGTAATGTCAGCTGGAGCTCCGGGCCTCCCAGGAAGGACATACCCGCAGGCCCTGTCCCCCATCCCTGCTCCCTACACCTCCTCCTTGAGTACAGCCCATTCATTCATTCATTCGCTCATTCATTCATTCATTCCTGCTTCCCACAGCTCTTCCCTGAGTAACTTCCTCAGCAACGCTGGACCTGTGAACAGTGTTCCGGGGGGGGGAACAGTGCATGCAAATTCCCCGAGCTAAGAGGGGAGGCCGACGAGGCTGCCGCTGGTGGGGACAGGAGAGGGTGGAGACGGGTGAAGTCAGAGTGTGGTGGCTACCAGGGCCAGCTTGAGGCATCTGGCGTCATTCTAAGGGTCTCTGTGCTTTTGAAAGATCCCTCCATAAAGGAGGATGTGGGTGCCGAGCAGGGGATGAGAGACCTGTTGCAGGCACGTGGGCAAACGCAGGGGTTGGTGGACCAGGGAGAGGCCCTCGGTGCCTGCTTTCTGGTGTCGGGTGCGGAGACGATGGCGGTTAAGGAGCGTGTTTCCCAGTCCCTCTGCAGGGGCTGCGGTCTGGCAATGCTGCGTTCCTCCTGCCGCCACCCCCTCCTAAGGCGCCACCACGCTCTGTCCCCCGCTCTGTCCCCCTCCTGGGGGCTCTGGCTCTAGGCAGCAGGTGCCGCACGGCACAGAGAACTGCCTTCAAGATCTTGGTGAGGATCCCCCATGTCGAGGGAGCCTCCATGACCCTCAGCTCCCTCCGCATTGCCCGGCATCCCAGCATCCCACAAGCCCCTGTCCCTAAAGGTGCAGACCCGTCACCTCCTGGAGGACACAGGGAAAGAGCTGGGCCTGGGACCCGGAGCCTGGGCTGCGACCCCAGCTCCCCCATGGGGCCCGGGGCAGGCCACTCCCTCTCGGAGCCTCGGTGGCTCCTCTGCAAAATGGGTGTGGAAGTGAAGCCCAGTGACTGGTTGGTGGGGGGCCTGGAGGCACTGAACCCCCTTGGGGACTCCGTCTGGGTGGGCTACACAGGTGGCCCCCACTGCCTGTGCTCCCAGTAGCCTTCACAAATGCCCCCCTGTTTAACTGAATCTTCCCTTTCTTTTTAACGGAGATAAAATTCATATTACATAAAATTAACCATTTTCAAGTGAACAATTCAGTGGCATTTAGTAACTCGCAATGCTGTGCACCCCCACCTCTATTAGCTCCAAATCATTCTCATTGCCCCAAGGGAAACCCCAAACCCCTTTAGCAGCCACCCCCTTCCCCCTTCCCCTCAGCCCCTGGCCCCCGCTGGATGTTTCAGACGAACGGAGCCTCGGGATCTGTGGCCCCCGGGGGCTGGCTCCACTCAGGGCCTGACGTCTCAAGGCCCAGCCCTGCTGTAACACGTCTCGGAACGTCATTTCTTTTTATGGCTAATATCTCACTCTATGAGTATCAACAAAGTCTGGCAGCAGGGATTTTCAGTCCCATTTGACAGAGGCAGCCGCCAAGCCTCAGGAAGCTTTCTCTTGTCCTCCGCGCTGTCGGCGTAAGGAGGCTGGATGTGGAAATGTCCAGGTTGGGAGGGCGGAGGGCCTGGAAGTTAAAACTGACTTCATTTTAAATTTACGCATTTTGTTCACCCTGGGTTACTTTGCATGAACTTTAATTGATTTTGTTTTCAAAAATTTTAAAATTAAAATAAAAAAATTGAGTACCATAGCTTCACAAGTAATTGTAAAAGATGACGCAGAGAGCTCTCATGGCTCTTTACGCACCTCTCAGTGGTGACATCGTGCAAAACCGCCATGTGCTGTCACAGTCAGGACGTCTCAAGAGACTCTCCTGGAGGGTTTTGGTAGAAAATTCTTACAATTTCCACTGCACACTTGGGTCCCTATCCCCCAGGGGCCTCCAGGTCCTCAGACACGTCAGTTATCCAGGTTGAAGACTCCCTGATACATTGTTATTATTTTTCTTGAAACAGTCACTCATCATTTGAAGAACCTTTTAATAAGTTACCATGGATCACCAGGTGCTTCTCCTCTGAGCTTCACTCCCTGTATCCAGTCAGGTCTCCAGCTGGTACCAGTTTCCCTCTGCCCAAAGGGCCTCCTTCCACATTTCTTGGCCAGTCTGCTGGCCGTGCATCCTTTCAGCTTTGTTTTTTTGAAAAGATCTTTGTTTTGTCTTGGTTTTGAAAGATATTTTTGCCCTGTAGCATTCTAGGTTGACGGTTTTGTTTTTGTTTTTTTTTTTTTTTTTTGGTACCTTAAAAATGTCACTCCACTGTCTACTGGCTTGTATTATTTCCAACAGGAAATCTGCTGTCATCCTTATCTGTATATGTCTTTTTCCCCTGACTGCTTTTAAGATTTTCTCTTTGTCACAGGTTTGGAGCGATGTAATTATGTCATGCCTGGTTGTCATTTACTTCATGTTTCTTATGCTTGGGATATATCTCTACCTGTGATATTCGTATCTAGATAGCCTTATCTGTAGCTTATCATTTTCATCAAATTTGGTAAATTTTTGGCCATTGTTTCTTCAAATACTTTTTTCTGTGACCCCTCCTTCTCAGAGTCTTCAATTGCCTTTGTGTTGGGCCACTTAAAGTTGTCCTGTAGCCCTTTTCATTTCTGAAAATGCCTCTCTGCTTTTCATTTTGTATGGTGGCTCTTGCTATGCCGTCAAAGCTCGCCGATTTCCTTCAGCCACGTCTGATCTGCCACCAACGCCAGCCGGTGCATTTTTCATCCAAGATATTGTAGTTCTCCTCTCTGGAAGTTCAATGTGGGTCTTTTTTCCATACTTCCTTGTCACTGCAAAGCTTTTGAACTTGTGAAATAGTTGTGGTGACTCATTTGACATCCTTATCTGCTAACTAACCTCTCACCTTCTGGTTCTGGTCACTTTTGAGTGATTTCACAACCCCTTTCCAAGGATCATGCTTCTCTGCATCTTTGACTGGCCATCTTTCCTTGGAGGACAGATATTGCAAACATGAGCTCCTTGGGTGCTGGATATTTTTGTATTTCTATGAATATGCTTGAGTTTCGTATTGGACTGCAGTTAAGTTCCTTGGAAGCAGTTTCATCCTCTCTGGTCATGGTTTTACAACAGATTTGGTGCATCGGGGGCAGGTCTCCTTAGTGTGCTAATTACTGCCCACCACTGAGGCAGGACCTTCCGGAGCATTCTTCCCAAGACCTGTGACTAATGAGCTTTCCAGATGGGTTGCCTGAGCAGGCCCCGCCCCCAGCCTTCCGTGAGCCCCGCGCTTTGCTCCTTGTCCTCAGATAGGCGCTTTCCTGGTCTTGGATAACCCCCCCCACATACGCACACACACACACATTCCTGCCCTGGCCGGGAGACTAAGGAACACTCAGGGAGGGGGTGCCTCTGCAGATCTCCAGATGCTCCATCTTCCTGCAGGTCTCTCTCCTTGGGCACTCTGTCCTGCAAACTTTAGCCATCGGGGTCTCCCTGGACGCTCAGCTCTGTCTCTTGGACTGAATGGGCCCCACAAGGCTGCACCCCGTCCCCCTCCCCACACCATGGCCTGGAAGGTCCCTCCAGTCAGTGAGCTGGAACAATGGTAGGACACAACTCATTTGCTTCCTGTCTCTCAGGAATTGCTGCCCTTCAGTATCTTGGAAACTGTGGTTTTTTTCCCTTTTTTCTTTGTCTTGGGTAGGAGGCTAAATCTAGTCCTTGTTACTTTGTCTTGGGTAGAAGGCTCCAGACAATTTGGGGAGCTTGAAAGTTGAACCCTCATCTCTGGAAAATCAGTTCAGACATGGATCCTGGTGATAGCATTTGAGCCCTGCATCAAGCCATGCCTGAAGCCAGAAATCCACCCTCAGACAGCTCTATTACTGGAGGCGACAAGTTCTTTCTTCCGCATGAGCTGGTTGGGCTGAGCTTTTTGTCCCTGGGGACCTCTGCTGCACCAGGAAGCTCCTTGGAGGTGAGAAGCGTCACTGCAGAGGAGAGTGGCAGGTGAGCGCAAGGCCGGGCCAGGCTGGGACAGGTGCAGGGAGAAAGGTCAGTTTGGCAGTTTTGAAAGCCCAGCCCGGCAGGTGGGGAGAGCGATTGGATCACATGTTCTCCTGCTCCCATCCTTCCAAACGCTTCTTGAAACACATAGAATGGAATCCAGGGAACTGAGCATGGCCAGAGACGGTCAGGCTCCTGTTGATCCCAAATGCTAACCCACTCGCCACCCTGCTCACCCTGCCCCAGCCCTGCAGGCCTCCAGGCTGCTCCTTAAATCCACTAAGCACACTCCTGCCCCAGGGCCTTTGCACTGCTGGACTGGCTGCCTGGGCAGGTTGTGCCTCGGATACCTGCCTGCCTCCAGTAATGCACTGGGCTTTCCTTACTCCCCATGACACAGGGCTGCCCCAGAGCCCTGCACAAGGCTGGGAGTGCAGTTAGCCAGAGCCTTTCCCTCTCAGGAAAACTTATACCAGGGAAGGAACCAAAGAGAGGGGTAAGTGAAAGAATGGAGCGGGTAGGCTTGGGACCCTTGGAGGGGCCCGTGAGCCCCCGTGTGCCCCTGGAGCTGGCCCCGCTGTCGGTCTACCACTCCAGGGTGGGACGGGGGTGGGGGGGAATGTCACCCCAGACCTCGAAACAGCTCTCCCCTGCAAAACATCCCCAGTTAGACAGAGAGGATGCGGTGGGGGGAGAGAGGAAGGAAAAATAATTACTTCTCAGCCTCTAACCTTTCCAGCAAGTGACTCGGTAATAAATAATCCCACATCCCTCCAGTGCAATCCATCAGCGGGAGCGCCTAATTACTTTAGACTCACTTTGAGATCGCTTCTAGTCCCACTTTCAAAGAAATAAAAAATTAACACAGAGCTGGAGCGCAGACCCAGGCGGGGGTCCCAATGAGCCTCTTCAGATGTTTGTGGAGATGGGATGAGAAGGCACACCTGTCAGGGGGGGGCAGCACCCCCACAGCCACAGGGTCTGGACCCCCCTGTGGTTCGGGGCATGTTGACCTTAGGACCAGGCCTGGGGCCAGTGTCAGTGCAGGAGGACAGGCCATGGTGGCCTCCTCCCCTGCCGGCTGCAGCGGGTCCTGGGCCCACTACTTGGGAGGTCTCAACGGCTGCCCCTCAAAGCCCTTGCAGCTCCGCCACCGTGCCTGGCCACCTGAGTCCTGCCCTTGGTGGGGGCCTGGGGACCCCTCTGACAGTGTCTGGGCATGGCCAGCCCCCCGGCCCTGGATGGCCCAGCCTCAGGCTGTGATGTTGGGCCGCAGGGGCCTTCTCAGCTGGTGATAGCCAGTGGCCTCCGTCCCCTTGCCCTCCTGTCCCCCCTCGTCTGTCCCCTCCGTGAGGCCTGCCTGCACTGTGGGACCCTGGCCCGGCCCGGCCGGACACAAGGGGGCTGAGAACATGTGGGCAGCAGGGCCCCACCTTCACGCAGCATGGGGCACCCGGGACCCCGCAGGTGTCTTTGGGGCGGGACACTGAAGGGTGCCAGGCAGGGCGGCAGAGGCTCCTGGGGGCACAGGCCTGCGGGGGGCTGGGCGGCTGGGGGTGTGGTGGGGGCCCCTCTGCCATGGCCTCTGCAGGAGAATTAATTAAACGCCTCTCCCTGGCCGCCGCCCGCCGTTTCTGCTGACCCCACCAGGCCGATTAATATTTAATTAGCCTTCGGGAGGAAGGGAAAGCACTTATTAACCTGCTACCTCAATCTGTCAGCGCTAGGGCTGGGGACGGACAGCGTCCTGGGGAAGCGGCCAGAGAGGGAACCGGACATGGGGGCTCCTGGGGCCTCCTGATCCCGCCGCAGCCCCCCTCTCTGCCACCCCCACCCCCAGCTCAGGCCTCGGCCGGGCCCCGATGGGGAAGGCCTGGCTCAGGGCACTGGTCACAGCCTCTTGCAGCCTGAGTCGGGGCGGGTGGTGTTGGAGGGTTAGGGTGCCCTGCCCCGTGCTGGGGACCCCTGGGCTGCTTCCAGCTCAGGCTCATCATCACCGGTAGGCCCAGTGCCTGGGGACATTTTGTCGGGAAAGAGCACAGGGACCCCAGGATTGGGGGGTGGCCCCATGCCGAGGCCTAGGAGGGCCGAGGGTTTGACCAGGCTGGGCCATGGAAAGACGGGGTGCCGCCAGCCAGCCCAGTTCCTTGGGGTGAATCTCAAGTGCACGGCCCGGACAGCACACCTGGCGGCCCCAGCTGGGGAGCGCAGGCTCACTAACGGGGGAGCCCCTCTCAGCACCAGCTCGGGGTGCCTTCCCCGGACCCCAGAGCAGCTTTGTGCGAATGCTCCTGGTTTGTTGGTGTGGCCCATGGAGTCCGTGTTTTAAAAATCCAGACGTGTGGAGTGAGCGAACCGTGCAAGGCCTAGGACAGCCTGGACACAGGGTGGACCCTGATGGACACGTGTGGGGCGGGTGAAGGACAGCAGGCGAATGAAGACAGGACCTGGCCTGACAGGGATGGAGGCTGAGGCCCTGGGTCAGTGCAGACACCCCTCCGGGCTAGGACCCTGCCCACCTTTGCTGCCAAGAGGCCCAGGGCAGGGCTGCTCTCACGAGGAGGGGAGAGGAGCAGCGTATGGGGGCGCCGGCCCCTTCTCAGGCCCTTGGCTCCCCGAGTACTGTCCTGTGGGCCTGGGCCACACGGGGAGCAGGTGGGGTGTGCTCCAGAGTCCGTGGAGCTCAGAACACTGGATTTCAGGGTTCTGCCGGTCCCCACGACGGGGTGGGAGCCCAGACAGGGCAGGGCCTCACCCCCGTCCACACAGCCCAGGGTATCTCCACCCTCTCCAAGCTCCCGCCTCTGCTCCCACCAACAGCGAGCCCTCGGCAGCCTCGGGGCCCTTGCACAGGCCGCGTCTCTGCTGAGCTAATGCTGGAGAGCTGAGCGAGCTCAAGAGTAGGTGTCATTCCCCGATTCTCAGCAGGCTCTAGGGGAGGGAGGAGGGGGTTCCCGAGACCCCTGGAGGGTGCCCTGTGGTGGGTGCTGGGAGTCCTTCTGGGTTGGGCAAGGATCAGGAGGGATGGGGCATGCAGGGTGGGCTGGGATGGGGGCCCCCCATGCCCCTCTCTCCAGCCAGCCCCTCGAGACTCCTGATGGGCCCCAGAGCCAGGGACATACCCCAGCTCCGTGAGGAGCTCTTTCCCGGCTCTCCCCAGGTTGGCAGGCAGCAATGAAATTTTTAAATAAGGCAAAAAAATTAAAACTCTCTTGAGTTTTATTAAGTAGGGATGCAGTTCGGTAATTACCAACTGGCTTAATTAAAATCCACCCTCAGAATGCTCCGGGTGGTGGCCCAGGAGGGGCTGGGAGACAGGAGGGGGCTGCGTTGCTCTGAGCCTCAGTTTCCCCAGCCATAAACCAGAGGTAAGGGTAACGGTCAGCCCAGGAGAGCTGCTGGGGACACGGGGTGAGCAGGGTTCCCAGGCGAGGGGGCTTGCCCAGGCCCCACAGTGTGACGGGAAGGCAGAAGAGGGTGCAGAGGGCCCCAGGCTGGTGCCCAGGCCTCCGGGGAGGAGACTGACCGGCCCCCACAGCACAGCCACGTGGGGAGCCGGGGTTCTGTGGGGCAGGTGACGGGAGAGCAGCCTTACAGGAGGAGCTGGGTCCGTCAGCTGAAGGCTGGCCTGGAGAAGGTGTTCCCGGTGGAGGGCCCAGCAGGGGCAGGGGCCGGGAGGTGTGAAAGGCCTGGAGGCGCAGAGAAGCTGCAGCCTAGTCGGGGCAATGACTGGAGCTGAGACAGGTGAGGACAGGTGAGGACAAGGGGGGCAGGTGGGGACGGGTGCCATCAGCTCTGGATGTCAGGCATGGGGTCTGGGCTTCAGCGTGGGAAGGGGGAGCCTCTGAGGGTTGTACACCCGGCTGGGGAGTGGGGCTTGCCGAGTACCCTGTGGGGGCTCCCTGGTGGCAGCCTCAAGCAGTCTTGAGCAGCCCAAGCAGATGGCGGGAAGGCTGGGGGCACAGCGGCATGGCCTTGGTGGGATGGGTAGGAGCTCGCTGGTCAGGGGCAGGGCTTCCACCCTGTGGGTGGGGGACGGTTTGCTTTTCCAGCACCCAAATCACTCCCACCCTCTAGGGGCCCTGGGACCCCGGCTGGAAGCTTGGGGGGTGGTGTGGAGATGGGCTGAGACCCGAGAGGAGCCCCTAATCCCCCCTGGGGCTGTCTGGATGTAAGTATTCAGGGGAGGGGCGGGGGTGGGGCTGGAACGACAGAGGCAGGGAAGAGTCAGAGGGTGAGGGAGCGCTCGCCGAGGGGGGCCAAAGAGTCCCCCGGTAGAGACCTGGTGACGGGGCTCCCACCACCTGCAGGAAGCCCCCACTGTCCCTCTGTGCCCCCCAGCTCCCCCGCATCCTGGTGCTCGTCGACACTGTGGTCCACAGCCCCCGGGACCCACCTGCAGGGGCCCACGGCCGGGGGTCGGCTCGCTGGGGCCGGAGGGCTGGGGAGGTCCTGGCCGGGTGCTGGCGGCTGTGTGACCGTAGCATCCTCTGGCCCCAAGCCTCAGTTTCCCCGTCTGTCAAGTGGGGTGAGCGCCCCCCTCCCAGGGCTGCTGTGAGCATGGGGGACGGTACGTCAAGTAGGGGCCCACCTCACGCCAACCCTGGTCCCAGGGCCTAGGCCTCCCAGCTCCCGTCGCCCCCGCCTGTCCCCTGAGCGGGGGCAGGTCTTGGGATCCCAGGGCCAGCTCCAAGCCCACCCCCCACCGTTCCAGCTGCTGCCCCCCGCGCCTCATAAACCCCCGAGCTTTGATCAGGCCTGGCCGGAAGAGACGGGATCCTCCCAGGCCCAGCCCCGGCTCCAGCCCCGGCAGGGCCCTGGCCCTGCAGCCTCCCCACCCCACCACCCCCATTAACCTCTGCACCCCGGGCCGGAAGGGGGCAGCCCCGGAGCCCACCGTTCCCGAGGTGGATGCCACCCATAGCCCTCCCCTAGCCCGGGGCATCCCCCCCCGGGGGGCTCATCTCCCCAGGCTGCAGCAGCCTCCCCCCCACCGTTGGCGGGGACCCCCACCTAAGCCTCTACTCCCCCGACCTCCAGCTTGGCCCCAGCCTCCCCTTCCCTGGGGCCCCTCCACCCACCTCCAGGGGTCTGGGGGAGAGGGCAATTGTCATGGCTACACTTGGGGTCCTCCCCTGGGGCACCAGCCACTGAGACCCCAGGCCCATTTCTCACCTGGGACCCAGCTCTTAGCACAGAGTCTGGGGGTGAACGGCAGCTGCCCTCCCCCCACAAGCTAGGGTCCACAGGGAGCGAAGCAAATGCACAGGGACAATGCGGTCAGGGCTGCAGAGGAGGGGCTTTGCCAGGACCCTCAATGTGTCTGGGGGAACATTTATGCTGGGACCCCAAAAGTGAGTTAGGCTGGGTCAGGGACAGAAGATTCTGGGGAGCAGGAAGGAAGGTGGGTGGTGGGGACTGATGCTCTTTCGTAGCCACAGAAGGTCCCGCCAGCCACCAGGAGGCAAGCAGAGCCGAGGGGCAGCGGGACCCCTGGCCCTGACCTGGACGTGGACACGGGAGGATCCGGGGCCCTGGTGGCCGAGGTGAGGCCCTGCCCTTGGGCTCCTGCCCTGTCCTGGGGACCGGCAGGGCCCTGGGGTCTCCGTGCTGTGAGCTCCACAGACGCTGGATCTTGCCCGACCTGCTCCCCATGTGGCCCGGGCCTGCTGGATGGTGCTCGGGGAGCCCAGGGGCCGGAAAGGGACTGGTGCCCTTGTACGCTGCCCCTCTGCCCGCTCCCCCCAGCGGCTCCGCTTGCTGCCCACCCCTCCCCGCCGCCCGCTCGCCCTCGTCTGGAATCGACACATTTCCTTCTGCGAAATGATGCATGTTTTCCCTGTCGGTTTTACAAATAACTTCAAATTTTACTGTTTTCTTTCCCTAATGAATTCTCCGAAACGTGTTACAAGCTCCCCGGTAATGAGCCTGGGTCGGGAGCCGGCGTGGCCCGGCCTCTCCGTGCGCCGCCGAATCAGCCTCCGCCAGCAGCACGGGCAGGACGAAGCCTCGATTAGCGCAAGTGGAGGGAATCCATTATATTGACAAGACCCATTTGTGTAATTCCTGCATTAGGATTTTGTGCTAAACTGTGTTTGAAAGGCGCTGCTGGCCCCGATCACCTCTTTAATTGTGCTTAAAATCCAGATTAATTCTGAGCGGAGCTGCGCGTGGGGAGGCGGCCTTGCCCCGCCCAGGAGTCGAGGGCCCCCGGGTCTCCGAGGTGGCCGGCTCGGGCTTCCCCGGTGGCCTCTCTCCGCTGCCCCCAATGCGCCCCCGAAGGCTCCCGTGGAGCTGCCGGAAGCCTCTGGATCTGGGAGCCCAGAGCCGGCAAGGATGAGGCAGCCCGGGATAGCTGAGGGCATCTCCGAGGGCCCCAGCCGGCTCTCCGCGGGCTCAGGTGGGATGTCCCACGTCACAGGTGAGGGGCTGTGGCTCACACGGTCCTGCCATGCAGAGGGTGAGTCCCCCACTTGGGGGCCTGTCGGAGCTGGGATTGGCCCCAGTCCCTCCTGTGGCCCTTTGATGTCAGAGGCTCAGAGGTGACAGGTGGAGAAACTGAGGCCGAGCGGCTGGTACTGCCTCCAGCTCACAGAGGGAGATGGCCACACATGCCCAGGGCCGTCTGGGGTGGCCTGACCTCCTGAAAGACATCGGGGCTGCCACCCAGCAGATGCTGAGGTGCCCATCCATGTTGTGGGGGGGTCAACCCAGGGGACACAGTGAGGGCAGCGGGAGGCTCCCATACAATGCTCAAGACCCCAGGGTCCCACCATGGGGGTCCAAAGCCTGGACCCTCCCTGCGCGGCCTGGACAAGCCCGCCACTGCCGAGCCTCGGTTCTCTCTTCTGCACAAGGGGTCCCGTCCCTGAGCCCACAAGTGTGCAGGAGGCTGGGAGAGCCCACCTGGTGGTCTGCACCCAGCCCAGCACCAGCTGCACAGGGAGCGTGGGGTGAGGAGACACCCCCTCCCCAGAGCCCAGGGTTTTTCTTATACTCACGGAGTCATGGTGAGTTTCAGAAGATTCCATCACCGCTTTAGCAGCTCCTCCTCACATCCCCTCAACTCCCAGCCCTAGGCAGCCACTAGTCACCTGTTATCCCTGGACATTTCATTTCACTGGAATTACACGATTTGTGGACTTCCGTGTCTGGCTTCTTTCACAGAGCGTGTTTCCAAGGTTCATCTGTGCTGGGGCCGGTAGCAGCACTTCATCCTTTTAATTGCCAAATTAGTGTTCCACTGCATACATGTGCCGCATCTTATCATCACTTCAGCAGTTGATGGACATTCCGGTTGTTTCCACTGTGGGGATATTATGAACAATGTCACTGTGAACATTCATGTGCAAGCTTTTTTCTGATAACATTTTCATTTCTCTTTGGTGGAATTGCTGGGTTGCCTGGCAACTCTATGTTTAATCTTCTGAGGAACTTTCCCAAACTGACTGCATCATTTTACATTCCCATTGGTAATGTACGAGGGTTCCAATTTCTCTCCATCCTTGTTAACACTTGCTGTTGTCCATATTTTTTTAATTTTAGCCATCCTAGTGGGTATGAAATGGTACCTTGTTGTAGTTTTGATTTATATTTCCCTAATGGCTAATGATATTGAGCATCATTTCATTTGCTTATTGGTCATTTGTACATCATCTTTGGAGAGATGTCTATTTAGATCCTTTGCTCATTTTTAAAATAGGGTTCTTTGTAGTCCCCTTGAGGGATTGGGGGAAAATGTGGAAATATTAAACTTTGCCACCTGGGAAATTTCTGCTATTCTCACAAGCACTGGGGACTACCAATTTAAGAGGCCAAGCCCTTGATCTTGGGGCTTGCCCTTAAGAAGGTTGTTACTGCAAAGGGGAGGCTAAGCCTACTTAAAATTGTGCCTAAGAGTCACCCCTAGAGAACCTGTTTTGTTGCTCAGATGTGGTGTCTCTTTCTCTCTCTCTCTAAGCCCATCGGCAGGTGAACTCACTGCCCTCTCCCCTACATGGGATATGACTCCCAGGGTGTAAATCTCCCTGGCAATGTTGGACATGACTCCCAGGAATAAGCCTGGATCTGGCATTGAGGGACTGAGAAAATCTTCTTGATAAAAAGGGGGAAGAAAAATGAAATAAAGTTTCACTGGCTGAGAGATCTCAAATGGAGTTGAGAGGTCATTCTGGAGGTTATTCTTAAGCGTTATATAGATATCCCTTTTCAGTTTTTAGTATATTAGACTAGCTAGACTGTTCAATTGCAACCCAATAGCCTTGATTCTCAAAGATGATTGTATAACTATATAGCTTTTATGGTGTGACTGTGTGATTGTGAAAACCTTGCGACTGATACTCCCTACATCCAGGGTGTGGGCAGATGAGTAAGAAAATAAAGACAAAAATAAATAAATAATAAGGGGGTTAAGAGGTATGGGATGTTTTGGGTGTTCTTTTTTATTTTTATCTTTATTCTTATTTTATTATTATTATTTTTTGGAGTAATGAAAATGTTCTGCGGGACACTGATTACGTGCTTCGACTTGGCGGGCCTGGGCTGGGGGACCTGATCAGCCCCTGGGGAGGGTGGTGGGCACGGGCGACAGCGCCCTCCACAGCCCCCCAGGCCTGAGAAAGTGAGGCCGGAGGCAGGCCCCATTTCCTCACCGAAAATAACACTGTTAGGGGAGGCTTGCCGGAGGGAACCGCCTTTTCCCCACCCCCTTATCTTGCCCGGACACTCCCCGTTGCCAGTGCAACTCCCATCACCACCAGTGCGCATACATTGTTGCCAGACACCGTTACCGGAGCAACTCCCGCCCCTTTTCAATCAACCTCCGCGCCCTCTTAGAACCAATCCTAGCCTTTATCCCCTCAGCATTGGCTTGTAACAACCCCCGCCCTCTATGCCAGCCTATATAACCTGTGCTCACCCCTGAATAAAGTCCCTTTTGTCCTTTTGTTCTACCCCTACTGGAGGAAGAGTGTCTTGTCTTTCCCTTCTCGCCGCCCTCCACACCTTGCACGCCACCGCCGGGGACCTGGCCAAGTCCCCCGCCTCGCCCTCGCCTCCGGGAAAGAGCCCCCGCCGCCGGTACCCTCCGAGCAACGCCGAGAGCCGAGGGTTCAGCAACCGGCCGCCCCCCCCCCCCCCCGAAGCAGTAGACGCGACCGCAATGTTCAAAAATTGATAGTGGTGATGAATGCACAACTATATGATGATACCGTGAACCACTGATTCAGGTACACTTTGGATGATTGTATGGTATATAAATATATCTCAATAAAATCGCATTTTAAAAAGATAAGGTGGTGTTTTTGTTATTGAGTTGTAATGAATCTTTACATATTGTAGATATGAATCACACACATGATCTGTGAACTTTTTCTCCTGTTCTGTCAATGCCTTTTCATTTTCTTGATGGTGTCCTTTGAAGCACAAAAGTTTTTAATTTTAATGAAGTCTGGTCGTCTGTTTTTTTCTCTTGTCACTTGTGCTTTTGGCATCCTATCAGAGAAGCCGTTGCCTAACCCAGGGCTGTGAAGATCTACTCTTGTACTTTCTTCTAAGAGCTTTACGGCTCTGGTCCTCACTTTCAGATCTATGATTCATTGTGAGCTACTTTTTGCATGTGATGTGGGGAAGAGGTCATTTTTTGGCACGTGGGTATGTAGTTGTCCCAGCACCATTCACTGAAATGACAATTCTTTCCCCATTTGATGCTCTTTGCAACTTCATCAAAAATCAGTTGATTCTGGATGTGAGAGTTAACTTCTGGTTCTATTCCACTGGCCTCTATGTCAATTCTTACACTGTCTTCACTACAGCTCAGTATTAATTTTGAAATTGGGAAGTGTGAGCCCTCCAACTTTGCTCTTTTTCTAGACAGTTCTGGCTCTTCTGGGTCCCGAGCATTTCCACATACATTTTGGGCTCAGCTTGTCAACTTCTGCCACACACAGCAGCTGGGATTTTGGTCGGGATTGTGCTGGGCCAGTTTGAGGCATCTCGCCATCTTAACCGTATTAAATCTTCTGGCCCGTGGACTTGGGGTGTCTTTCCATTTATTTAGGTCTTCAATTTCTTTCAACACTGTGTCATCTTCCTTACAGGACAAGCTTTGTGTTTCTTTTGTTAAATGTGCTCTTGAGCATCTGATTCTTTCTGCCAGGGGCTTAAAAAAGTACCCGTGGTGGGAGGCGAGCCCAGGGTGGGGGGTCGCTTCCTGTCGTGGTGAAACAAATCAGCCCGAATCTGGGCACTTAAAGCAACGGGCGTTCACTAACGCACAACTCCTCCGGGTGAGAAGCCGGCGGTGGCTCGTCTGGGTCCCTCGTGGGGGCTGGCACATGGCTGTCCAGGCTGCGTCCTGGATGGTTCAGCTGGGCTCGGGGGGCAGCGTCCAAAGCGCACCCCACCCACCCAGGGCTGCCGGCTGGAGACCCCGTCCCTCACCATCAGGCCCGGCATGGGCTGTTTGTTTGTGTCCTCGCCACGCAGCGGCTGCGTCCCCCAGAGCAAGCTGGCAGAGAGCGAGGGAGAAGGGACAGTGTCCTCACTTCAGTGCCCACCCACTGTCCCTTTGCCAGCAGATACCTCAGAGGCAGCTCTGGGTCCAACCCACACTCCAGGGGGAGAGTTAGACGCCAGCGTTTGAGGGGAGGAGCGTCCCAGAACCTGTGGCCGTGTTTTAAACCCCAGCAGGAGGTAGCTGTGGGGCATCCAAGGCAGCCCCCCAGCCGCTGGCTCCCTCGGGTTGCCCAGGCCGGGAGGGCGAGAAGCAGGAGGCGGCCAAGTCGCTGGGGCCCAGGCAGGCCTGGCCCTCGGTCAGAGCAGGAAGTAGCTCGCCCCCGGCTCAGGGGCCTCCCCACGCACGTGTCACATGAGTGCACAGCGCTTTACAGTTTGCAAAGCGGCCCCAGACTCGGGCTAAGTGCCACCGTGCACTGGGCTGTGCTTCAGGCTGGGCATCTACGGCCACGTCACTGGCTCATTGCCCTCTGCAGTGAGGGCACAGGGGTCAAAGGTGAGCTTTCTGTCCAGGGCCCCACAACTCAACGGGGGCAGCTCCCTAGACCCTGGGGACGGGCTGACGGACTCGGGCCACCGGCTGCCTCCCCGCCCCACAGTGGGCCCCTCACCTGGATAAATGCACTGCTGTCCCCAAGGCCTCTGTCCCAGAGGGATGGAAACCCTGAGGCCCCCCAGGGACCCCCAAGTGTGCCCCAGACCGCAATGCTGTCCTCATGCAGCGTTTCCAGGCAGGACGGACGCCCCTGCTCCTATAGATATTAAACAGCCCTACCCCCCCCTCCGGCTGCTGGGCCCTGGGCCGAGCCCCACTTGCACCAGGGACCCCAGCACCTCCCCGAGCTGGCGAGTTATTTTCTCTCCTTAATAACCTTCCGTGGAGGATCTCGCCGTGGCCTTCGGGAGAGCAGGGGTGTGGGCCCAGGGTCAGCCTTCGGCCATGAGTTTATTAACTTACGTTGGACCCTCACGCAGGCCAAGCAGGGACCCTGGCCACCACTGCCCTCCTGCTCTGGTGCCGCCCGCCTGAGCTGGGTTTAATTAAATTCCCTGAACGCCTCTCCCACGTGGGCAGGAGACCCCACAGCCGCCCCCACCACTGTGCAGCCCCGCACCCGCTGCCCACTGCCCTCTCCGTCCCCCCGCCCTGCCTCGCGCCCACCCACCTGGCTCCGAACAGTGGCCTGGCTGCTTCCTATTGACCAGCTTTATTGAAGTATCATCTATAGGGAACAAAACACACCCATTTTGAGCATCCAGTACACTCTGGTGGTCGCCACCATCAAGACTGACCAGCACTCTCCGTCCAGCGCCGCGGCCAGGCCCACCGAGGCCAGTGACCACTGGAAGCAAAGGTCAGCCAGACCGAGGCGTGGCTCTCAGTGCAAAATCCACATTGGATTTCCAAGACTTAGACAGGAAAAAAAAAAGGATGTAAAATATCCCATTAATGATTTTTTTTATTATCATTATTATTTAGAGAAGTGGGTTTACCAGATAGTCATCATAAAACACAAGGCTTCCATAAACCACCCACTATGGATGATTTTTACAGTGTTTGCATGTTAAAATGGCAACATTATGTATTATTAAATGAACATCACCTGTTTCTTTCTACTCTTCTCACGTGTCTGCTAGGACATTTGAGGGGACGCCTGTGCCCCCTTGCAGCCCCCCCTGCCCCCATGCTGCTGTTCCCCAGCTGGGCCTGGAGCCCCCATCGGGGTCTGTGAGGGGGTCCCCCACGGGGCTTGGCGTGACGACTCAGCGGTGCTAAGTGAGATGAGGCCCGGGAACCCTGCGCGGAGTGGGTGCATCGCGGGCACGGCAGACACCAGCTGTCATCACCCCCAGGACTTCCGGGCTGCAGCCCCCGTCTGGCTCATTCCCACAGGGAAGGACCAGAAGGTGGGAGACAGGGCACCCCCTCTTCTCAAACTTCCCAGGGGGAGAAACATGCTGCTGTCATTATTAATTGACATTATGTGAAGGTGAGGAGAAGACAAAAGCCCCAGCGGCTCTCCCATGGCAGTCTGTCCAGCTCTCTGTCTGTCCGCACCCCACTCCCGGCTCTGCCTCTTCTCTGCTGGATCGAGGATTCCTGGGAGTGGCCGATGTCTATAGGTGTGCAGTGAAGTTCGGGGTCAAAAAGAGGTCCCCGTGAGCCCCTTGCCAGTTGCCCACCCCCTTTCTGCCCACTGCCCTGCCAGGGCCACAGGTTTGGGGGCTCAGTGGCTGGGCTGGGGCCCGGAAGCCTGATTCCTGACAGGAGGTGACGGCTGGACCCTGCTCTAAGGCCCGAGGGGCACCTGCTCCCCACGCATGGGGAGGAAGAGGTTCCCCAGCTGACGAAACTTCTTTAAAGAGGACTGTCCTGGCAGCCGGGTCCTGACCGGGGCTCAGAGAAAGTCAGAGCCCAGGCCCCGAAAGGAAGGGTCAGCCACAGCCACATGTGGGATCTTCTGTGCATCCCAAGGAAGGACACTAACGGGACAGAGCACAGCGAGTGAGCACAATGCACAAGTCAACACCCGTGCAGAGGACAAATAAATGGGGCAGGGTGGGGAGCGCTGCCTTACAGGAAAGTGACGGCAGCCACGGAAAGAACAACGGACTAGGACACTGACCTTTGGTGGCCACCCCCAAAATCACTGACCCGAGCAAGCATCAAAGTGGGTGCTAAAGCCACTGGGTTTGAGAAACAGGAAACTCACGTTGTCTCAAAGTGTCTCCCCGTAATCACGCACAGATTGTAAAGGGGGGACAGCTTGGCAGTGGACAGACCCGGCGGACGCAGGGCCTCAACGGAGGGACAGACGACACCCGGGGTCTCAGGAGTCAGGACACCAAGAGGACACAGTGGTGTCTCCGAGACGTTTCTGCAAATCCTAAGTGAAGTCGGGAGGAAACACTCGACCCAAACTGGGGACAGTCCACGGGGAGCTTGCCTGGGCATTTTGAAAACGTCCGTCTCACGACCGACAAAGGACAGTGGAGGATTCCGAGTGAGGGAGACGAGGAGACGCCATCTAAAGCACAGTGGGTGGACGGGGGCCGATTCCGGATCAGGACAAAGAAGTTGCTATAAAGGACTTCAGGGTAATTGGCAGAATTTAATTATGACTGTGTGAGTCGCTTGTTGTTCTGAGTGATCCTTGGACCAAGAGGTCAGCAGTTGCTCAGTCCCCACGCCAGGCCTGAGGAACCAGCTCTGCATATTTTCTATTTTTAAATTTCTTAGCAGCTCTGTCGAGGTGTGACCAACATACCTTCAACCGCACATATTTGAAAGGAGCGATTTGATAAGTTCTGACACGTGTACATATGCTCCCGTGAAACCATCCCCACATCGAGAAAAGGAACCGATCCATCACTCCATGTCCCCTTTTGCAGCCCCACTCCCCACCCCTCCCTATGCTCCCACTCCCACCCCAGACCACGACCAGTCTCTTTTCTGTCACTTTAGATTAGCTTGCATTTTCTGTAATTTTATATGTAAGGAATAATGCAGCAAGTACCCCTTTTTGGTCTGGCTTATTTCACTCAGGATAACTATTTTGAGATCATCCATGCTACTGCACATGGCAATAGCTCGTTGCTTTTTGTTGCTGATATGACACAATGTGTTTATCCGCTCACCTATAGGTGAACACGTCCAGTGTTTGATGATTGCCAAGCTGCTGTGAGACTTTGTGTACAAATCTTTGGACAGAAGCTTTTACTTCTCTTGGGTAAATATCCAGGGAAGTCTGGGCCACAAGGTAGGTGGGTATTGAAATTTTAAAGAAACTGTCAAATGGTCTAAAGCATTTCCCTTTCCTACCGGCAGGCTAGGTGAGCTCCGTTTCTTCCATGTCCTCACCAGCACTTGGTTCGATGGATCTTTTTAATCTTGGCTGCTCTAACAGGCATGTGGTGTATCTCCTATGGCTTCTCCACTTCCCTAATGACTAATGACATTGAGCATCTTTTCGTGGGCTTATTTGTCATTTGTATATCTTTGCTGAAATGTCTGTTCAAATATTTTGCCCGTTTTTAAAAATGTTTTAAATATTTTCTTATTGTTGAGTTTGAAAGTCTTATATCAGATATATGATCTGCAGATATTTTCTTCTAGGCTATGCCTTGTCTTCTCATCCTTTTAACAGTGCCTTTCAAAGAGCAAAAGATTTAATTTAGATAAAGTCAAATTTATTAATGTTTTCCTGTATGGATCATTTTTTATGATGCTTTTGTGTTATATCTAAGAAGTCTTTGCCTAACCCAAGAGTACATAGATTTTATCCTACAGTTCCTTCAAGTTTTGTAGTTTTAGATTTTACATTTAGATCTATGATCCATTTTGAATTAATTTTCTATATGGTGTGAGGTAGGGATCAAAGTTAATTTTTTTTTTTTTTGCATCTGGAGACCCATTTGTGGCAAAGGCTGTGCTTTCTCCACCTTTGTCCCAAATCCCCTGTTCCTGTGTGTGACACCTATTTCTGGACATCCTATTTGGTTTCACTGATGTACATGTCCGTCTTTACACCAACACCGGAGCTCTAGAATAAGTCTTTAAAACCAGGTAGTGTTCATCCTTTGACTTGGTTTTTCTTTTTCACAATTGTTTCAGCTATTCTGGGTCCCTCGTCTTTCCACATGAATTTTAGCATCAGCTTGTCTATATCTACAAAAAGCCTGCTGGGATTTTGTTTAGGGTTGCACTGAATCTGCAAGTCAATTTGGGGAGAATTGACACCTGAACAATAAAATTCTCGAGTCTTCCAATCCATGAACCCAGAATCTCTCTCTGTTTATTTAGATCTTTAATTTCTCTCAGCTACATTTTGTAGGTTTTAGTTTTCAGGTCTTGCCCCTCAGATTTATCCCTAAGAATTTCATGGTGTTTTTTTTTTTTTTTTATGGCATTGTAATTGGCATTTTTAATTTCAATTTCTGATTGTTTGTTGCTAATCTATAATACAATTGGTTGTTGGGTATTGATCTTGTATCCTACAATCTCATTAATAGTCTTTTTGTAAATTCCATCAGATTTTCTTTATAGATGATCATGCCCACATAGAGACAGTTTTCTTTCTTCCTTTCTTCTGGATGCTTTTTTAAAAAATTTTCTGCCTGATTGCACTGGCCCCACCCCAGACCTAGTGAACTAAAATCTGCATTTTAACAATTTCCCCCAGGTAATTTGTAGACACATTTGCTTGAGTTGGATCATTGTGTTGCAGTTTTTAAGAGAACATCCTCTTTTTAGGGTATCGATGAGGAAGTACCATGATGGCTGCAACTTTCTCTTTAAAATTATTGTTGTCTATGTATGTATATACATGCATATTTGCTGTTTTAAATATTTTTAAGTTTTAGAATGCAGTGACATTAATTATAATATTGTATAACCGTCACCATCTCTTTCTGATGATGTGAAGTCCCCTGGCTTGGAGCCCATTTCTGGCTGGGTCCAGGAAAGAGCAGTGGGTGGGGGCTCTGCAGGGTGACCTCCCCCACTTGTCCCCATCTTGCAAGGTGACCTTCCCCAGGTGTCTCCACCTTGAAGGTGACCTTCCCCAGGTCCTTTCTCCAAGCTTGGCCCTCTTGTCTGTGACATGGGGCTGATGGTCCCAAGGCCCAAGGTTTTGGGGGAGTGATTGTGATGACAGTGCTGGGGAAAGAGCAGTATTGGGGGCATGACCAGGTGGGGGCTCTCTGAACCTAGGATGCCACAGCACACCTGGAGAGAAAGGATTCTGTGCTACTTTGTCGATCCAAGCCACTGGCACCCAAACACCCCTGCTTAGTGAAGGAGATGCTTGCAAAAGGCAAGTTGTTTAGTTAGAGTTTTCCCAAAGTCTAGCACCCTTCAAGTACACCCTTTAATTTAAAAAGTAAATGAAACACAAATGGTGCTGGGACAACTGGAAATCCACATACAAAATAATGAATGTGGACCCAACCTCTCACCATGTGCAAAAATTATTCAAAATGTATCAATAACCCACATATAAGTGTAAATACTATAAAACCCTTACAAGAAAACATTGGAAAATATCTTCAGGATCTTGTAGCAGGCAAGAGCCTTTCAGATTTTACAGAAAAAGCACAAGCAGTTAAAAAAAAGATAGATAAAATGGACATCATCAGAATTTAAAACTTGTGCATCAAAGGGCATTATCAGCAAAGTAAACAGATAACCTACAGAATGAGAGAAAATATTTGGAAACCATGTATCTCATAAAGGTTTAATATCCAGAATACATGAAGAGATCCTACAACTCAACAATAAAGCAACAACCCAATTAAAAAATAGGCTAAGGATTTGAGAAGACATTTCTCTAAAGAAGATATTCAAATGGCCGATGAGTTCTCGAAAAGCTCAACATCGTTAGCCATTGGATAAATGCAAATTAAAACCACAATGAGACACCACTTCCCACCCACAAGGATGGCTGTTCTTAAAGAAAACTGAAAATAGCAAGTGTTGGCAAGGATACAGAGAAGTAGGAACACTTGTGCATTGTCAGTGCGAATGTAAAACCATGCAGCCGCTGTGGGAAATAGAATGGCAGTTCCTCCAAAAGTTAAACACAGGATTATAAATGATCAGACAGTTCTCCTCCTAGGTATAAACCCAAAAGAATTGGAAGCAGAGACTCAGACAGGTATTTGTGCACCGATGTTCTTCGCAGCCTTATCACAATCGCCAAAGGTGGAAGCCACCCAAGTGCCCGTCCGCAGAGGATGGATGTGTGGAGGGTCCAGCCACACAACGGAGTCCTGCTCAGCTGGAAGAAGGAGTGACGCCCTGGCACCTGCTACGACACGGAGGAACCTTGACGATGCCACGTTGAGCGAAAGGAGCCAGACACAGAAGGACAAATAATGTTTGATTTCTCTTACATGAAACACTTGGAATAAACAGAATTGTAGACACAGAAACCAGAAGACTGGTTACCACTAACAACCACTAAATGTGGAGGACGAAAGAGCTTGGAAATAGACAGGGGTGAAATTTATACACTGCTGTCCCCTTAAAATGGTTACAATGATTTTTATGTCTTGCATATGTTGCCACAATTTAAAATAAACTAATGGATTATTTTTAAAAGGACCACAGAGTGGGAGACTGATTCTGGTTGACTGGATGGGGGGCTGTGCTGCCCCCAGCACCCCCGCGCCCACTCGCACGTCCACTCCCCCAGCTCATGCTCCCCACGCTGCCCACGCTGCCCACGCTGCCCGCCTGCAGGGAAGGGGTCTTGCCACTGCTGCCGTGACAATCGCCGCAGACCCAGCCCCAGAATCCATCCTCTCACCGTCCTGGGGGCCAGGATGCTGAGATGAGGGTGGGGCCGTGCCCCCTCTGAAACCTGGTGGGGGTCCTCTCTCCCTCCTGGCTTTGGGAGTCCACGGCTGTCCTTGGCTTGTGGCCATGACCCTCCAGTCCCTGTCTGCCATCACGTGCCCTGTGTCCATCTGTCTTTCCTGTCCTTGTGTTGGGTGAGGGTCTGCCCCAGCATGGCCTCATCATGGCTGACCCATCTCCAAAGATCCTGTCCCCAAAAGGATCCCAGTCACGGGCCGGGAGGGGTGGGATATGAGCCCACACAGAGGATGCCACCTTCTGCCCAAGTCACCAGAGACCTCGGGGCGTCCCCAGGTTGCTCTGCGAGGGGGAGCATGCGCTGTCCTGGCCCCTGTGCACTCCACCTGCCTACCTGCCCGCGAGGGCACCTGGGGGCTGGGAAGAGCCAGCCAGCTATTTACCAGGAGCTCATTTGAGTTGGTTAATTTTTAATAATGTTGAAATTTCCATGCAAATCACTCAGGTAAATTATTTATTGAAGTGCCGGATAAAGGGATCAGGACAATTACCAGTTGACAGTGTTACCTGCAGACGGTGCCGAGTGGCTGGGAAGGCCCCGGCAAAGGGCAATGTCACCCGGGCCCTTTCGGGGTCACCGTGGCCCACACAGCTCTGCCCTGGGCTGGACAGTGACCTTGGGACAGGTGCCCCCCAAACCTGCTCCTCTTCCGTGGCCCCTGCTGACCGCCCCCACCTCGTCCTGGATCTAGGGCCCCTGCTCTCCTCCTGCACCCCAGGTCCACCCCGGCAGGTTCTGCAAAGCCCACAACCTCTTTGGGCCTTGGGTCAGGCCCCGCTGCAGCTGTAAGGGATTTCCTGTGGACGAAACTGATCATGTCACCCGGAGATAAACCCCACTGTGCTGATCTCCCGGTGCCCTCAGAGTGGGAAAACCGGGACCCCAGGGCCTCTTGGAGCCCCCACCAGGCTGGGTAGCCCCTTCTGTACACCCGGCCCTACCCCACCGCCAGACGCAAGTCCCAGGGCAGGGCCAGGCTGGGGGGCGGCTGCACCTGGGATGTCGACTCCCCACCCACAGTCTTTCCCTATAATCCTTATATCTGCCCCTGGAGAGCCACCTCGATGCCAGGGCCGAGCCCCCATTGCCTTCTGCTCAGGCTGGAGAAGGCCACGTCCCACCCAAGCCCCACGCCAGGAGGGGCACGGTGTTGTGCAAATGTTTGTGTATTTCCAAAATTATTCATCCCCCCAAATAGAAGCCCTGTCCCCATTAAGCAATCACCCCTCCCCAGGCCCTGGGCGCGCCCCTCTGTCTTCTATGGATTTGCTTGTTCTAGAATCTTCCTGGAAGTGGAATCACACAACAAGAGGTCTTTTGCGGCAGCTTCTCTCACTCGGCACTGTGTCTGAGAGGTTCACCCACGTCGTTGCGTGTGTGGGAACCCCGGAACTTTCCCCACCCGAGTCTTTCCGCCGTGTGGCCGGACCACGTCTCGTTTCTCCCCGTCTGCGGGCGGGCGCCGGGCGGCGCAGGCTCTAGGGCTGAGGCTGCGCGGAACACGGGGCACGAGTGTCCGTCCGAGTCCCTGCCTGGACCTGGGAGGGGAACCGCCGGGTCAGACGGCGACCCTGGGCTCAACTCCGAGGACCCCCCAGACTGCTCCCGCGGCGGCCGCCCCAGCCACGAGCCCACACTCCGCGTCCTCAGCGCCCGGGCGGCCACTGCTCCGCGTCCTCAGCGACACCTGCCCTTCAGGTTTGCTCACGGCCGCCTCTCGTGGAGGTAAATGTTCCCACGCTCCTCTCCTCTCTGCGCCCTCCCGTGGCTCCCCAGCGCCCCGGTAAAGGCCAAGTCCCCCTGGACGGCCACGCGTGACCCCGCGTCTCCCCACACCCGCCCTGCTCCGCCTCAGACGTGCTGGGTCCAAATCGAGGCGGGACGTGAATGTAAAACGCACCCTGGATTTGAAGGCCTCGTCCAAAACACGTGCGAAATACCTCAGGAATGATTCTGATCAAATCACATGTTGGATGACAGTATTTCAGATACGTCAGGTTAAGTCAAGTGTAGTATTAAAATTAATTTCTGATCCTAGAAAATGAGAACCACCCCCCCGTGGCTCTCCTGCAGTGGCTTTGCCAAGCTTTGGAGGTGGGGGGGGTGTGGAGGAGCCGGTGGGGGGAGGTGGTGCACTGAGGGGGGAGCACGAGCCCCTTTTTCCCACCGATCGCCCTGCTTCCCGAGCACGAGCTCTCAGCACTCTCCCTTCTCACGGAAACCTCACAGCAGTGCTCTGGGAAATTGGGTTCTCCCCTTTTACAGATGAGGAAACTGAGGCCCGGGGGGCAAACAGAGCCAGAGCCCACGCCCACGTCTGATGGCCCTCAAGCCCCCCGCCCCCACCCACAGCCCTAGGGGAAGAACCCCCGAGGGCCTCCTGCCGACCACCTCGGGGTCTGGGAGGGAACTGAGGCAGGAGCAGCAACCCCTGGTTCTTGGGTCCCGGCCCAGAGAGGGCAGCTTCCTGGGGCCAAGAATCCCAGAAACAGACCCCAACCCCGTTTTGAAGGGTGGCCCTCCTCAGGGGGACTGGCTGAGAGTTGCTCCCTCATCACTGAAATTCAAGTGCGGCCCCCACCTGCCTCCTCCCACCCCTCCCCAGGCACCACCCGGTGCCCTGCCCAGCTGCACCCCACCATTATCACCCTGGCCACCTGCCTCCTTTGGGGAGACCCCCGTCAGCATCTGGGAGCCAGGCAGGGGTCCCAGGGCAGCTGGGAGAACGGGCTCCATGGAAGCGGCCGGGGGAGGTCGAGGCCCAGACGGGCAGCACTGCCTGATCACGGGGGTCCCACACCAGGCCCACCCCGTCACAGACGCCCCTCCCCCAGCCCACGGGCCCACCCGTGCCAGGGGTCATGCTTACAACACCTCCCCATGGAGACACGCCTTACACATTTGATTTAATCACAGGGTGCTGGTTTTGGCAAAGCGGGTGGTGACCCAGGACATTTTGTGAAAATGAAATTGCCTTGAAAAATGGAAATTGTTGCCTTATTATAGGACTAAAAAATGCAATCCTATTTGAATAATAATGGGAAATACAGCAAGTCCATGTCCTTCCTTTTTCGTCTTATTAACAAATGAGGAGCCATGAAGGAGGTAGATGGGATTTCATAAACATTACTCAATCTGCAGCCCACCCCCTGCCCGGTCATCTCGTGGAGGGCGTGTCCCGGGGCCCCCTCCCCAGGCTCCCCTCCCCCAGGGGCGTGGGGGGGGGGCAGGCAGGGTCCCTGGACACAGCCCCCGAGTCCCGACTCCACGACCTCGCATGGGCTGTTCCCCTGCCTGGAATGCTGGTCCTGCTCGGCCTCCAAGTCCTCCTCTGGGGGCTGCTGAAGCTGCACAGGCCCCGACCCACACAGGGTCAGAGGAGAAGCCCCCACCCCAGGGGGAGCTCGGACCCCACGGGTGCTTCTCCCACAGGGCTGGACAAGCTGGGGCCCCACAAGACCCCCGGGCAGCTCCTTGTCCCCGGGGTTGCCACGAACCCTGTTGCTCTGGGTCATCCTGCAGCAGGCCCCAGGCTGGAGCCCTGGGGAGTCAGGTGTTAAGATCGACTGGTGTCCCCAGAACCACCTACGTCCCCTCCCCGGCTCCTGGGGACGGGACCTTATTTGGAAATGGGGCCTTTGAAGCTGTGGTGCGTTAAGATGAGTCCTCGCCAGGCTAGGATGGCCCTGAGTCCGTGGTGCCCTGTAGAGGGGGCGTCGGGCGGAGACAGATGGACAGATGGACAGAGGGGAGGAGCCACGCGATCGGGCCTCTGCCTCCCCGGCTGTTTGAAGCTGCCGAGACCGTGGCACTTGGTTACATCCACCTGGGGACATCTGGGGCTGCTGCCGAGAGCCCTGCTTGCAGGAGTCTCCCCAGGAAAAGCGGGTGGGGGTCTGGGACCCCAGAGTGAGCCCCCTGCCGAGGAGTGTGGGGCTGGAGAGAGGGTTTGCAGGCCATGGAGGACACAGAGCCCGAGATCCGTGACTGGTGAGACACTCGGACAAAGCGGACCCCCAAGTACCACGCCTCCTGGGCCCGGGTCCACGCTCGGCTCCCAGACCCGGGTGCCTCAGGGGGACACGACGCGGGAGGGGGCGGAGGCCCTGCAGAGCCCGGCGCAGCCCCGGGAGGAGGCCCAGCTCGGCCACGGGAAGGAGCGAGGCTCGGAGCCGCCTGCAGCTGGGTGAGCCTCGGGGCTCGGGGCTGGAGGAAGACGCTGGGCACAGAGGGACACACAGACGGTCCCGGACGGGATGTGTGCGGGAGGCAGACCCTGGAGACTGCACGGGCAGGTGGTGCCGGGGCTGGGGGAGGAGGGCGGGTCAGCGCTTTAGGGGCACAGGCCTTCCCTGTGGGCGAGGAGAATGTTCCAGAACTAGAAAGAGGTGTTGGTGTCACACCTCGTGGATCCACTAAATGCCGCGAGTTGTGTGCTTAAGTGGTTAGTGGTACATTAGGTGAGATTTATCTCGATTAAAAATAAAATCCCCCATCAGAAACAAACAAGAAACAATCTGGAAATGTTCAGCACAGGGATGAGGAAGCCCCCAGGGTCAGGGCATCTCAGGGGCGTCACGGGGTCTCCAGGGGCCTTCCATGGCTGCAGACACACCGTCACCCCAGGCCATGGCCCAGAACGGGGGAGTCCATGATCTGGGGGCACTGTGCTCCCCTACACAGTGCCCAGGTAATCGTAGTGCACGCACACCCACACCACAGGCACACACAGGAAGACCTATCCACACACGCACACATGTACACATGTGCAAGGAGACCTGTGCACACACATGCACACATGCAGGGAGACCTATGCACACACACACGTGCACACATGTGCAGGGAGACCTTGCACACACACACGTGCACACACATGCAGGGAGACCTTGCACACACGCACACGTGCACACACGTGCAGGGAGACCTGCGCACACACGCACACGTGCACACACGTGCAGGGAGACCTGTGCACACACACACATGCACACATGTGCAGGGAGACCTTGCACACACACACGTGCACACATGTGCAGGGAGACCTGTGCACACACTCGCACACACACGTGCACACAGAGACCTGCGTGTCACACACAGCCCCACACACACACACGTGCCTGCTGCCCAGAATGAGTACAGACTTTCCCACACACCTGCCAGAGCAAGGCCTGGACTGGGCATTGGCTGGGGGGTGCACAGGTGAACAGGTGCCAGGTGTGAGAGGGGAGGTGGGGAGGCCGGACATGGGCACAGTGCCCTGCAGGGAGGCCAGGGGCACGGAGGGTTGAAAGCACAGGCTCGGGGTGTGTGGTGCAAACCCCTCTGCCGCTGAGGTATGGAGAGGGCAAACCACGGAGGCTTCCTGGAGGAAGCGGTGTTGAGCTGGGCCTTGAAGGAAGAGGGAGAGGGTGGCAGGTGACGGACGAGTGACGAAAGAGGACGAAAGAGGACGAACGTAGGGAGGTAGGGGTGCTCAGAGGCCTGGGGTGGGGGGGACCCTGCAGTCGGCCTGGAGGGTGGGGTGGGAGGGGCTGGTCTCCCCCCGGCAGGGAGTGGGAACACGCCCAGGGCGGGGGCCTCCTGGGGCCCCCACAATCTTCCTTCATCCCCTGGGGGTCAGCAGCACGTGGAGCCCTGGAAGGTGGGGGTGACCCGTCCTCACCGGCCTTTCCGGGACAGCCTGCAGGGAAAGCGTGCAGGACCCACAGGCTCGTGCTGGGCGGGGGGTCTAGCCTGGGCTCCTGGTGACCGGCCCGCCCGGCCCCCACCTGGGCCTCCGTTTCTGCATCTGCGAGACGGATCCGGCCGCCCGGGCCCCCTCCCCCGGGTCTGTTGTCGGATGTCCCTGGCTGCTCCGGCCACTCTCGTGGCACCCAGCCTGCCAGGGGGCAACCTGGGCACCCACCGGCCTGGCGTCTCCCCGCAGCCATGCCCACCAGCCTGGATGAGGCGCCCGGCCCACCTCGGCAGGGGGTCCTCAGTTATTGCCTCCCCGGGCAGGGGGCCTCAGAGGCTGGGGAGGCGGGAGGGGCCGCCTCTGCGGAGCAAGATCATTAAAAGGGGATTTGGGGGATCAGGCCGCACGTCCACTGGGGGAGGCCAGCGTTTAACTCTTCACAGGCCGGGTGGGGAGGGGGGCACCAGCACCGGACGCCGAGGCTGGGAAGCCAGGGAGGGTCTCCCAGAGGGTCTGCGGACCCCCAGGCTCAGGGGCTCAGGCCCTGGGGCGACTGTCCACTCCCAGCAAAGTCCACTGGGCCTCGGTCTCACCCCTGTCCCCCTCTCCTGACCTCGCCGGCCCCTCGTCTTGCTGCCTCTCCCAGCCTCTCCTCCCCGGCGGCTAGCCCCGTCTGCAGATCTGCTCTCTGGAGGATGCCCAGACACCCCAGCATCCCACTGGCCCGCCCAGCTTCCGGCCCCTTCTAGTCTTCTCAACCTCCGTGGGAGAAACGACGTCTTCTGGGTGGGTGCCGATGGGGCAGGCACCTGGCCCGAGAGCCCCGAGCTGGACACCGACTCGTCTTGAGCCCAGAGCAAAGGGCTGGAGACTGCAGATGGCCTGTCCCCAAGCAGGCTGTGGCGGCTCCTGATCTGGGCCCCGGGTTGCCACTGGCCCTGCCACCCCACACCCCGCAGGGTCTCGGCCTCCTGTTTGTCTCTGACTGCCCCCCCCCCAACTCCATATCCTCCCAGAGAATTGCTTTTACTTCCTTTTAGCCAGACCCGGTTTTTGTGACTTCAAGCCAGGAGTGTGGAACACACCCCAAGAGATGCAAGGAGGGGAGGCTGACATCCTACAGTCAGGCCAGGGGCTCTCTACATGTGAAAGCAATTATTGAGCTCCATGTGTGTCCCAGGCACTATTCCAGGTACATTGAGCCCTCCTCCCTCCCCCCTAAGCTTGCTCACTCCTGGGCAGACCCACAGAATACACGGACCCAAAACAAATAACTCTAAGAAGTAAAAGTGCTAAGAACAGGCCCAATGGGAGGAGGTGCCTGTCAGCACCAACCATTCTATTGTGCCCACGAGATCTGGGGTCAGGGATTCCAGCAGCCACAGAGGGGACGGACTATTTCTGCTCTGCAGTGCCAGGCCTCAGCCAGAAGACTCAAAATTGAGGTGGGGGCCAGCTCGGCACTACCTCAGCCCTGGGATAGAGAGAAGATAGGATAGGCATGGTCCCTCAAATACCCACTCCTCCAGGAAGCCCTCCTCCTCCAGCATTCCCTGCCCCAGAGCCAGTGCAGGGCTCTTCTCTGTCCCCAGGGCTCCTGGATCCTCCTGGTCATCATGGTGACAATCACCTGCTGGCTTCCTGGCTGCCTCATCAGAGCCTGACAGGAGAGCTCACGGGTGATGCTCCCCCAGCTTTACAGGTGTGGACACAGAGGCCCAGAGAGGTGATGTCCCCTCCCAGGCCCACACAGAGAGATGCGGCAGGGCTAGACATTGGAACCCAGAGCCACACCCCCAACCACAGCCCCCACCCTGGCACGCAGCCTGCCCAGTGACGTCTACTGAATGGATGTGGTCTCCAGGCACGGACTGCAGCACCCGGGGAGCATCTCGTGAAAAACAGAATGGCTCCAAGCCTGGCCTGAAGGAGGACATTGAGGTAGAGGCAAACAAGGACACTCCAGCCCTGGTCTAGCAGAGGGGATGGTGGTAAGAAGGGTGAAGGCAGCCCAGAACCCTGTCTCTGAGACTCAGTTTCCCCAGATTGAATGTCCCTAGCCCTGACTGTGAGTGGTGATGTGATAGTGATGGTGATGATGACGGTGGTGATGACGGTGGTGATGGTGATGGTGGTGGTGATGGTGATCATGATGGTGATGGTGGTGGTGATGGTGATGATGGTGGTGATGATGATGGTGGTGATCGTGATGGTGGTGATCATGATGGTGCTGATGGTGATGGTGGTGATATGGTGGTGGTGGTGATGACGGTAATGGTGATGGTGATGGTGGTGATGGTGGTGATGATGGTGGTGATGATGATGGTGGTGATCGTGATGGTGGTGATCATGATGGTGCTGATGGTGATGGTGGTGATATGGTGGTGGTGGTGATGACAGTAATGGTGATGGTGATGGTGGTGATGGTGATGGTGGTGATGGTGGTGATGATGGTGGTGATGATGATGGTGATCATGATGGTGCTGATGGTGATGGTGGTGATGGTGATGGAGATGGTGGTGATAGTGGTGGTGGTGGTGGTGGTGATTGTGATGGTGGTGATGGTGGTGGTGGTGATGGGGTTGTGATGGTGTTGTCATAGTGGTGGAGGTGATGATGGTGGTGGTGGTGGTGGTGGTGGTGGTGGTGGTAATGGTGGTGATAGTGATGATGGTGGTGGTGGTGGTGGTGGTGATGGTGGTGATGGTGGTGGTGGTGATGGTGGTGATGGTGATGATGGTGGTGATGGTGATGGTGATCATGATGGTGATGGTGGTGATGATGGTGGTGGTGGTGATGACGGTGGTGGTAGTGATGACGGTGATGGTGGTAATGGTGATGATGATGGTGATGGTATTGTCATAGTGGTGGAGGTGACGATGGTGGTGGTGACGATGATGGTGATAACTAACACACAAGGTCATATAACACACCAGGTGCTGCTCCAAGTGCAGTATGTACATCGACTCAATCCTCCCGTGGCCCCATTTTACAGATGAAGAAACTGAGGCATGTGGAGGTTAAACAATTGCTCACGGTCACAGGTAGTTGCCAAGCTGGGGCTCCAACCCAGGCAGTCTAGCTCCTGAATTTTTGGGCTGAAGCACTTCCTGCTCTGCCCTTGGGGAGGGGGCCCTGGTGCCACAGCCCACGAGGCCTGAGGGCTACATTTGCTGACCCAGGAAGTGGGTACTGGAACGGCTGGGAGGTTCTCTACACCCAGCCGTCAGCCAGGCTGCACGCTCCAGGAAGGGAAGGGCCCCCAGGGACCTGCTGCAGGGTAAACAAGCCAGGGCACCCCGGGGAGCTGAGTGTGCCTGAGGCACCTACTGCTGCCTCCTGGCCCAGGGGACATCCGTGCTCACAACCCGGCCAGGGCCGCCCGCAGACCTGGGGCTGGAGTGCAGACACTTGGGGCTCAGCTCCAGAGTTGCCCTGGGCCCTGGACAAATCCCCTTTCTGCCCCAGACTTCTGCTTCCCCCTCCGTCCCACGGGCCAGGATTCCTGGGACCCGGAGTCCCCACTCTGTCCTGTGCTGCCCTGGAGAATCCCCGAGCACCCCCCGCAGGCTGGGACCCTGCCCCCAGCCTCTTCCTTCCAACCCTCGTTCCCAGGAAGCCACTGCAGCAGGACCCCACCCCACATCGGCTCGGTGGGGACGAAAACCGACGCCCCCAAAGATCCAGCCCTTGGACCGATGGCACCCAACAGGTGGGAGCAGCGCAGCCTCCAAACCCAGATGTCAGCTCCGAAGCCAAGCCCAGCTGCGGGGCTGCTCCTCAACCCACGTCAGACCTCGCCGAGACCCTCCCAAACACACAAGGTGGTTTTTTATTAAACTTCTGTGCTAATTGCACAAGTAATACCCGAATACATCTGGAGTGTGCTTTAAAACAAATCCCAGACACCATTTCATTTCACTCGTAAATACTGCAGTGTACAAATGGGGCTTTACATAATTTACCGTTTAAGTGGTGTTGGTTTCTTCTATGGTAAACACAGTACAAGCAAAGAGGCTGGGAAAAGACTCCCCCAGCCCTGGCCCCTGGAGAGGCGGGTGCCGGGACGCCTTCTGTCCCTTTCCCCAGCCCTGCACCTGCCGGCCAAGCCCGGCGTGGGTTTCCCCACCGTGGGAATCTCGCCATGTGCACGCATTCGGTTTTGCACCTCGCTGCTCTCGCTTAAGTTCCAGCATTAGCCTGTCCCCGGTGCTGTGACCAGCTCATGAAACATCAGACGTCCTCGAGCACTGCCATCACGTGCGATTTTTCGCGGTTATAAACACTGCAACGAACGTCTCTGTGCTGGGAACGCTGTATGGTTTTTGGATCATTCCCCGAGGAGCAGTTCCCAGACGCACCCAGCCCCAAATTGCTTTCCAAGGAGAGCAGGAGACAAACACTGTTGAAATCCCCATAAATCACAGCGGAGGGGGCGGCACCGAATGCCACAAGGTCACCGGGAGAGGGGCCCCGGCTCTTTCTTGTGTGCTCTGACAAACATCGTCTTCCTCTTGGAGGGAAACGCTAAAGCCTTTATTTTCTGCAGGAAGAAACGACATCTGGGTGATTCCAGTACCAGATATTTTTTATTAAACTTTTTAAGAAATTATTTTTTTAATTTTTCCAGACACTCTCCCGTCCCTCCTGAGGGGGGCCCTTCTGGCCACCTCGGTTGTGGCCGCTTGTGGGAAGGTCAGGCTCCCCAGGCTCCCCGGGCTCCCTGGGCACCCCCGGCCCCTCTGCCTCCAGCCCTCAGTTTCCCAGCCTGTCCGGTGGGCACAGGGTTTGGAGTGGCTGAGTCTCAGAAGGTGGATGTTGGCCCTGAGCTCAGACTCCTGGGCCTCGGGGTGTTGCTGCAAAGCTTTCCGCCCTGTTGGGACACGGAGCCCAGCACCTGGAATGTCCCCGTCCATTTAAAGTGACCGCAGCCACTACAGAGGAGGTCGGGAGCCTGGGGCGGGGGCAGGAATGGAGGGTTGGGAGGGACAGTGCACATCTCTGGGTTGGTCACAGGTTTGTGTTCACCTCCCACCCCAACCCCCACCCGGCCTCGGTCTCGCCCCCAGGGAGGAGGGCAACTTCGCCAAACCCAAGCAAGAGAGCAGAACTCTCAGGGTACCAAGGCCGCCAGCCATCCTCTCCCCACCTGCTCCTTCCCTGGGGCCCGGAGAGAGGCCGAGCCCTGCCCGAGACACACAGCTCGGCCCCTGCAGCCTGCCTCCCCGAAACCTCCTGCGGGCTGCCTCAGAGCTCTGGCGGGTCCCTGGCACAGGAGATGCAGCCGAATATGCTGGCCAGTGCCCCGCGGTGCCCTCCCTGAGCTGCCACCTGTGGGTGCCTCTGGGTCACGGCAGAGGCAGGTGCTAACAGCACCCATGTTTTGTGGATGAGGAAACTGAGGCTGGGCGGGAAGGGACTTGCACAGAGCACTCAGCTTGCGGGCCGAGGCTCGGCTCTCCACCAGCCCTGCTGGGCACAGGCCCCCGGGGTGGGTTTCGATTCCGGTTTATTTGTTTCCACCCTGCTGCCGGGTGGATTCCAGAGGGGAGGCAGGTGGAACAGAATCAGGCCAGGTGAGGGGAGCGGGGCAGGTGGGGCCGGGGCCGCAGGGGCGCAGCCTCAGGTCGGGGAGCTCCCGGCGCACAGGGGCCGCGGTGACTCGCAGGCTGGAAGGAGGGGTCGGCGGGGGCGAGGGCAGAGCCGGGCGAGGGCGGGGTGGCCGGGCGGCGGTGGGCGCCCCTGCCGGCCCCTCCGGCCCACGCGCAGGTGCACCCGGACACGGCCTGGGGGCGCTGCCCCGGGGGGTGCCCACGCGCGTTCACGACTCGCTTCCTGCCTGCTGGCGGCCGCTGTGGGCGCTCGGGTGTCTTCAGCCCCATCTCCCGGGGAAGGAGAGTGCAGGACCCTGCCGGGCGCCCCAGGGGAATTGCACAGCCTTGTGACTCGGACAGGTCCCCTCTGGTGGGGCCCGTTTTGCTGCATGTGGGTGGTGCCGGGAGGACGGCCGAGATGTGGGGGTGCAGCTGAGATGTGGGTGCAGCCGTCCGTCCTCCGAGCCAGCTGCACCCCAGGGAGAACCGCGAGTCCCCAAACCAGCGCCTACTCCCGGGAGGTCTGGCCCCTCTAGCCCTCCCCACGGACATGCCTTCGTCCGCACACGGCGCCCCGCTTTGGGAAGAGCCGAGTGGGCAGGGCCCGCTCCCCACAGCTGAGCCCGCCCGGCCCTGATGCCTCGAAGCTGTGAAGTAACAAAGGGGAGGCAGAGCCGAGGGCGCACGGCATCCGGGGAAGCTGGCACCCGGCCCCACTGCCTCCCAGGGAGAGAGACGGAGGAGAGCTCAGGGGACAGACAGTGAACAGCCAGAGAGACACATGGACGGGGTCTCACCAACAAGCAGAGGAAGACAGAAGCCGAGAGCCCCGGGTCAGGCGTTCCCAGGAGAATGTGACGGGCAAGGAGGAGAGGGCGCTGCTCTGGGGCAGGGGTCAAGGAGTTCTCCGCCGGGTGTCTGCACAAAGGATTTTCTAAGTCTCTGTCTCCACTTAGCGGCCAGCAGTGACGGCTGGGTGGCCCTGGGGGTCCGCGGGCCCACCTCTCTGCGCCTCAGCCCGGGAGGGGTAGTCCGAGCATGGGTTCAGGTATCTCTGTCCCCGGCAGGGCTGGGGCACTGGGGGCGAGCGTCCCTCCACCAGGTTGAGGGGTCCCCAGCCCGGCCCCGGGGCTAGCCAGTTCTGGCAACCACACCCCTGTCTGGGCTGCAGCTCCCAGCACCCACCCTGCACGGCTAGAGAGGAGCACAGACCTGGAGTCATAGAGGGTGCCCAGAGGGTAACGTCGGCCTCTGCTTGAATACTCCCATTGATGGGGAGCTCACTACTCCCAGAGGCAGCCCACGTTCTCTCCAGGCATCTCAAAGATTTAGAAAGTACATTCTTGCTTTGAACTGATGCTGTCTACCTGTTACACACATGCACACACACATACACACGTGTGGCCCCCCGGTTTCCAGTGTTGACCTTGGAGCCACCACACGACTGACATCGATTTGATGAACACTTACAGAGTGGGTGTTGTGTGCTGGGGACGGGTGCAGGTGCTGGAGCCAGAGGTGTGGGGGAGGAGCCGAGGCCGGCCTCACACAGCTGCCTCCTCGGGAACCAGGGACGGTGAGGAACAGGTACACCCCAGACTTGCGCCACCCCCAGAAGGCCGAACCCTCGGGAGGCAGGGAACCAGCATTTATTCAGAGACTTCAGGCCAACTCCTGACTACATGGTGGGGGGTTCGCAAAGGAGGAATCTGAGGCTTGGAGGGATCTGGGCCGAGATAAGCCAGACCTTTCCTTGGTCATGTGAGGGGTTGTGGGTTAATCGAGTGACTCCGTTCAGGTTGACGAGCGTCACTGGTGCAAGTGAGGTAGGGCCCCTTTCCAGCTGGACTCGGTGCTGGAGCCTTGGCAGCTACCTTGCCATCAAGAGGGGCCAAGAGAGATGCCAGCAGAAAGAGCATCAGAACCGAGAGAGGGACAGAGACTGGGTCGTGATGACAGCCAGTGAGCTCCTGGATTCAGCCTTGCCTGAAGCTGGGATCCCCTTAATTTTCAGTGTTGTGAGATAACAAACACCTTCTGCTTGAGCCGGTTTGAATGGAGTTTTCTGCCACCAGCGACCTAAAGAGCAGAGCAGATAGTGGTTCAAAGAATTCATTGGGCGTAAGGAGGCTGTTGTGCGTTAGAAACATTTCCTAAGCACAGGGGTGGGGGTGGGAGTGAGGGGACGGCCACATACTATTAATACCTGCGGGCATTTATTGAGCGCTTACTGTGTGTGAAGTAAAGAGATTTACAGGCATCCGCTCCCTAACTCTTTACGGTAACCTTATGAGACGTTCGACCACTATCCTGTACACTAATTCAGATAAACCAGCTGCAGACCCCATGACACGTCATCAACTTCACAGACACACGTCCTTTACTTGCCCACGTGTGTGGGTCGGGGCCGGCCCCTTCCATGGGGGCAGACGGGGGCCGGGGAGGAGCCCCCTCGCAAGAGCCCTGCGGGCCGGGCCTGGGGCCGTGCACCCCTCTGCCCACAGCTCATTGGCCGGAACTCAGTCACGTGACCTCCCCTAACTGCAGGGGAGGCTGGGAGATGCAGCCCACCTGGCGGCCCCGGGAGAAAGGTGAGGCCCCAAGAGCAGGGAGGCAGTCCTGCTTTGCTCCGAGAGGTCACGGCCAGGGCAGGACGCGGCCGCAGCTGGAGCCCTGGCGCCCCTCCGTCGGGCCCGTTGGGGAGGCTGGAGGCCCGGGGAGCTGGCCCTGCCCAGCTCCGTCATCCGGAGAGGCGCCAGGACTCTGCCCCTGGGCACGTGCCGATTCGTGGTTGCGTCACCAGCTCTGGTTTTCCAACTGGTGTTTGTTTTTAAGGGACGTTGTTGACCCCACTGTTTCTGGTTGTCTCCTGGGGCACAGCGGTGGTTCTAAGAGTTGACATATTATAAGAGGGTGATTTTCTTTCCCCCTAAGGATAAAAGCCCGATGAGAAGGGGCACCTCTTCCTAGTGGGCACGGCTGAGCTACATGCCTTGCCGAGCCTGGGGAGCGTGTTCCAGTGTCCTCTGTCCTGGAGCCCGTCGTGGTACCTGGCCGGCTCTCCGGTGGGCTGGCTCAGGTTGCTAAATGAATGAAAGAGCGGATGAGTGCAGGCAGAAAGCAGACAAATCCGAGGAAAAATGAATGGTCTAGATTTGCCCGGCGGCACATTGGAGGTAGCCCTCATGCTTGGAGGGCTCTGTCCACCCAGCTGCTCCCACCCCCATGGTCCCCTTAGCCTGCCCTGCAGGGTCTTCGAGGGTTGTCAGGAGACCCCAGCCCTCAAAGCGTAGCATCTTCAAATCTCTCTCCAACTCTGACTCTCCTCCCTCTTATAAGGGCCCCTGAGGTGACATCAGGCCCACCTGGACAAGCCAGGAGCAGACCCCCATCACGAGATGCTTAACTTACTCACATCTGCAAAGCCCCCTTTGCTGCAGAAGGTTCCACAGAATAGGGTGTGGAAGGCCATCACCCAGCCTGCCCCACCTGGACTAGACCTCAGAACCCTTCTTAACTCAGTGGTGCCAAGAGTCCTGCTCAATCAGTCACAGTTGGCACTTGAGTGGACGCAACATCGTATCATATCTATCCCTCGATGTCCGATAAAATGCTAGTAGGGGCTATCCCTGAGAGCAGGTCTGCAGGTGAAACTTTATTTCCTTTCGTATACTTTCTGGAATCTTCCAGTATTTCTAATGAGCACATCTTACTCGTACAATCAGCTGGATCGATTGACTGATCAATAGATAGATGATGGATGGATGAGTGGATGGGTAGATAGATGGCAGGCCAGCAGACAGACACACAGACAAACAGGCAGAGTGAGCATTGGAAGTGCTGAAGCGTCAATTCGGACGAGCCCAGTGGAGACAGGACGGGGCGAGGGCAGAGCCAGTGCCCGGAGACGGGGACCGAGAGGCTCAGCGTTGGGGTCAGTGTGGCCGGGGCCAGGCGACGGCGACTGGCAGGATGGAGCACGGAGGGCGCGGGGCGGGCAGTGGCTGGGGGGGCCGCCTCCCCAAAGCCCAGAATTCAGGGGCAGCAGCTGAACCTCGGGGGTGCCGGTGGCCACTGCCCTGTGTCGAGCTGGGCCCTGGCCCTCCTTTCCCCTCTCGGTTCTCCCGGCCGACCTGTGGGGGCTCGGAGAAGTGAGGCTGCCTGCGCAAGCTCACGTAGCCGCACGTGACGGAGCCGGGGACAGGGTCCCGGCCCAGGGTGGCCTTAGGAGCCGGCAGTGGACAGGGCTCTCCCGGTGGCGGCCCAGGGTGAGGCGAAACTGTCTTCGAACTGTGGTCCCAGCCAGTTCTGGAAGGACCCGGAAGGCGTGTTTGGGGCAGCCCCTCCTGGGATCCTGCCAGAGACCAGTGTCAGCACTTCCTGCCTCGGGGGGCTGCTCGGGGCCTGGGGGGCCTGCCCGGGGCTCGGGTCTGAGGCCTGCCCCACCCCAGATCCCAACGTGCCCTGAGCCACAGCGGCAGGATTCTCCACTTGTCAAGATTCAACTTGGGTGGGGGGTGTTATTAATTTTACGGGCGTTGGTGGTTGGCGGAGTCGGCGCCGGCTGGGACCTGGGGGCTGCACCGCCGCGGAGCCCCAGGTCTGTCCGCAGAGGCAGCGGTGCCCCTCATCGAGGTATTAATGAGCCGCCTCTAGGTGCAAATGCTGGTTTAATAGGTGTTGCTCGCTGGGCACGCGCCGCACAGCCGGCACCCGCGGCGCCCGCCCCTCCCGGGCATAAGTAATTAGAGTGGAGGGGCACCGGCTCTGACACTTAAATCAAGTGTCAGCCATCACCAGTTTGGTATTTAATCAAATAAAACTAAGTATTTATTACATTTTTGTAGCATTGTATTTAAAACATCGGTCTCCCACCCGCCACCCCCTCCCCTTGGGGTTTAAACCCAGGGACGCCCCCTGCCCACCTCTTCGAAACCCCAGCACGGCAGAGATGGGACTCTAACGAGCTGCACGTGGCAGAGAGAGAGGCAGGGAGCAAGGGGGTCTCTGACAAAGCCACTTCACTCTAGGGGCGCCTTCCCGGGGCCTAGCTCTCAACCCTCCTGTTGAACCAGCCTCTTCTATTCTGTTTCCCTGTTTAAACTTTTACTCTGGAAAATCACAGACCTACCCCAAAGGAGGGGGACTTGGGTAAAGGCCCCGCGCCCCACGCGCCCCTCACCCAGCTGTGAGCCTCTCCCACTCCCAAGTCTTGTTCCGTCTCCACCTGCTTAGTCCCAGGCCCGGCATCCGATCATTCCGTCGGTTCTTTCCATTTTAACCCAGGTTGCTCACCTCCTGGATGCGTCCGACTGTGAGAGTCTCACCCAGTAAAGCTGAAGGCAAAGTGCCTCGGGAGGACCCAAAGCCGCAGGTCTGCCCAGGAGGGATGCCTCTTCCTGTTTGGTGCACGGAGGCATCTGGGTTTGCCGGGGATGTGACCCGGGATTTTCCCACAATGCCCTGCTGCCTCCTGGGCTGTGCAGAGCCAGGAAGGTTGGGAAAGGATGTGGGGCCTGAGCCAGGAGACAGTGGGAGCCACGGCAGGTACTTGAGGAAGCTCCAGGGGAAGAAAGCAGGGTTTTGTGGGGATGAGGCAGAAAGTTTCAGGGGCCTGGAGAGGCTGGTCAGGATCCTACCAGGGAAGATGCTGGGATGGATCTGATCCCTGGGATGGGGGTCAAGGGAAACCGCAGAATGTGCCTCCTTGGCTCCCTGCTGCTCTCAGCCTGCGGGGTCTGTGTGGTCGGCCTCCTCGTGCCCCCCAACTCCCTGCACCCCTGCCTCGGGCCTTCTTGGCGTTTCTGGGTGGGGCAGCCTGCTCCCGCCTCAGGCTGTTGCGTGGCTGCTCCCTCTTCTGGGAGACCCTCCCCTGGGTCTCTGCAGGTGGGTCCATCTCAGTCGAGGCTCAGCCAGGCTGGGGTCCCCCAGAGAGCCCTTCCCCAACTGCCTGAGTAGAACGGGCCCATCTCCAGGGTCTGTCTCCTGCACCCTGCTTCCTTGCACCCCACTGGGTGCCTGGAGCCCACTGAGAGAGGATGGAGGGAGGAGGAAGGGGTGAAGTGTGGTCCTGACTGAGCTGGCAGGGCCCTTCCCAGCACGCCCAGGGCCATGTGATGAGCAGATGTCTGGGTTCCCACCTGGTCAGCCAGGCCTCAGTGACACTCACCCACCTGCCCTGGGCCCCCAAATTCCAAAATTGTGCTTCCCACCTTCAGTCACCTGCTCTGCCACCCCCAGACCCTCCCTCTCTGCCCTTGGCACCAGCCAAGCTGGGCACGGTCAGGGGCATGACCCGAGGGCTCGGCCAGGGGAACAGCCGGGGGACAGGGTCGGGAGGCATGACCAGGGGCCACTGCCAGGGGGCATAATCGGGGGTAGGGTCGGGAGCAGGGTCAGGGGGCATGGCCAGGGGTCGGGGTCAGGGGGCCACACAATGCGTGGCCCCTCCTCTGGGCAGGGCTGAGACGTGTCCACCTCTGCACGGGGGGCTTCAAGGCGCCCGATACTGTCTGGGGTCCTGCCCGCACCAGCGAACGGCAAGCCGCGCCCTTGGCAGGCGCACGTCCCTGGGCCTCCAGAGCCACCGCTGGGTCAGCTGCCCCGTGCGGGAGCCGGTCCCCAGGGCCGCCCCTCCGCCGCCGGGCTGGTCCCCAGCCCCGTTGCCAGGCAACGCCCGGCGCAACCAGGGCAACCGCCATCCTGGCTCCCAGAAGCCGTGGTGTCTCCACCACCTCCGCACCTCGGCCTCGGGCGTCAGTGGGGTCCGTGCGCCGCAGACTCACCCCTTCCCACCAGGGGCCCCGGGAGAGAGGGCGGGTAATGGCGGGCCCAGCCCTCAGGCCACCGCGGCGGTCCCTGTGGGCGACCCTCGGCTCCGCCCCCAGGCCCCGCCCCTACGGGACGGGGTGCCCTCTCCACTGGGGAAGGGGACAGGGGACGGGGGCGTCGTGGATCGCCAAGCGCCTCCCGGGCCCCTGTCCCGGGCCCCAGGCCTCAGCAGCTGCCGAACCAGGGCCTGTAAATCTCAATCTGCAAAACTGTACAAACAGGCCCAGCTGCATTTGCATCAGAATTGGTTGCAAAGAGCAATTAGCACTTCATTAATAATCAATGAGGTGCCAATTTACACATCGCCCCCAGAACGCATCGCGGACTCGTTTGGCCTGTGGCAGAGCCGCTTGCGCTGCCAGGGACCGGCGAGCTCCAGAAGGGACGGGTGGGCGGGCTGGGCCCGGGCAGCAAGAGGGGAGCTGGCCCCAACCGCGGGCACCTCGGGGCACTGAAGGCCGCTGGGGCCAGGAGCGCCCCCACGACAGGAGGGGCCTGGGGGCCGCTGCCTCGAGGCGACCAGGCACCAGGAGGCGGCAGTGGGCTGGGACCGAGCACCCACTGCATACACCCACGGGTGGGGGTGGGGGGGTCCCCAGGCCTGAGAGTGAGACCTCCCGGGAAATAGGGTCCTTGAAGATGTGACGTTGGCGTGGGGTGACCCTCATCTGCGGGGGCTTTCCTGGAAGAGGAGACACAGGCAGACAGACAGACAGAAGACGGTCCCGTGACAGTGGAGGCAGAGAGTGGAGACTCGAGGCCCGGCCCTGCCCACAGCTGGACTGCGAGGGGACAGACGCCCGCTGCTCTAAGCCCCCGGGTTTGCGGTGCTGTCACGGCGGCCCCGGGACCCTGAGACGCCGGCTGGTCCCCGAGCTTCACACTTCACATTCTCTGCTACGTGGAAGAGAACGCGGGGCCGAGCTGAGTGGCTCCAACAGGCCGCCTGGCTCCCCCCCAGCTTCACTTCCGCCGTCCCCTCCTGTGGGCCTTCCCGTGGGTGACCCCCTTTCCTGGGGCCCAAGGGGGGAAAACAGGCAACAACGCGGGGAGCTTCCTGGGCCGTGGGCCAGTCAGGGGAGGCTCCCTGGAGGAGGTGGCCAGAGAGCCCCCCCCCCCCCAGACGCCCGCCCGGGGCCCCCCTCAGCCTCTCCTCCTGTCACTGCGGCCCCAGGCCCGCTCCCTCACTGCTTTGGGGTTTGTGCGTGAACGGGTTTCTCTCACTGGCTGGGGAGCCCCTCGGGGTGCTCTTGGAGCTGGTATACAGCAGGCGCCAGTCAATGGAGCCTGAACGCTCATCTTCACAGAGGCAGCGGGGCAGGGGCCACCACGAGACCTAAGACAGTTTCAGAGGGGAGTGCGTGCCCCAAGGGGCTGTGTGAGCAACAGGGACAGGGCTGGAGCCAGCCAGGCCCCGGGGGACATCAGGAGGAAGGGGCTCCCGGCAGAGGCCCGGGGTGGGCACGGTGTTGCAGATTATTGGGGTAGAGGGGGTGTCGGCTGTGGCTGGGGGGGAAGGGCAAGGGAGAAGGGAGGAGACATGGCCTGGAGGGCAGGGCCCCGGCCAGGTGGGGGTCTGGGCCGCAGCCTGCCCGCCGTGGGGAGCCCCTGGGGTCCCGGCTGCCGAGTGGGGCTGGGTGGGACGGGGCGGGGCAGGGGCCACAGGGGAGGTGGGCACCCCAGGGGGGGCGGCGAGGGCAGCTGGTGCCCGGGCCCCCACGTGCCGTCACGGGTGTACGGAGACCCCGGGCAGCGGCTGCGGGGGGCACCTCCAGCTGCACCCAGAGCCGGGCCCCGGTGCCTGCACCCCCATCCTCCCACCAGATTGAATTTACAGCGGACTCCAACACATTTAAATCCATTTATTGCAAAATTACTTTTCAATAATTACATCACCGTGCCGACTGTGTTGCCTAATGAAATTAGCATGAGAGATATTAGAGAGAGTATACAATTAGAAGAAATATTGAAATACCTCTTTCCCGTCTGTCTTCGTGAGGCCCCGTGGCTTAACTGGGGAGCGGGCACACTCCACGGAAGGTACGTGGTACTGGGATGCACCAGGGGTAATTTTATAATGTCTTTTATATAAATTAATTACAGCAGTTATTGCAGTTTGGTATTATTAGATTGAAATTTCCCTCCACTTGAGTCTTTAAGGCGAGCAGGGGCCCCAGCTTGTGGCCCTGGGGACTGGCCGGGGTGGGCGGCAGGAGCAGGCTGGGCCAGGGGCCAGGCAGGTGGACGTGCAGATCTGCACTCGGTCACTCTCTTGCTGTGTGTCTTCAGCAAAGTCCCTCAACTTCTCTGAGCCAGAGTTTCCCTCGATTATTAAAAAAAAAAAAGCTCTGGGCATGGAGCCGAGCAGGCTGGAGGCAGTGGGTGGGCAGCTGGGCTCGGCGTGGCCTGTGCCCCTCAGCCCCCCTGTACCCACTCTGGCTGCCTGGGGCAGGGGCACTGAGAGCAGGGAGGGTCCTCGGGGCTCGAGGCCAGGCCAGGTGGGTGTTTCCCTCGTGGGTACCCCGGGGCAGGTGAAACCTACTCACTCTCGGGGTTCTGCGGTGGAGACCAGGTGCTGCCCCTCCTTTATTATCTCTAGGCCTCTCTGCAGGTGGGGTCCCTCGGTGTCCTGCTGTCTGGCCTAAGGCCCCCTGTCCCGCAAGCCTGCGGATCGTGCCTGAGGAGAGCCCGGGTGAGCCTGGCAGCGAGAACCGGACCGAGCTCGGCCCGAAGGTGTGAATGGCTTCAGCCCTTCTCGGAGAGGCTTCCGGGCCTGCGGGACCCCTGCAGCCTCCCTGGAGCAAAGCACCTGGTGGGACCCCGGTCCGACGGCGGAGAGGGGTCATGGGAGAGAGGCAGTGGACAAGGCAGGGAATGGCCGCCTGGACTCCCAGAAACACCCAGGAAACGAGCTCTGGGGTCCCCCTGCAGCTGGAAGGGGGTGCCTCTGATAAAGGGGGCTGGGGATGCATCAGGGTGGGACTTGTGGGGGCCTCCAGGCTCAGCACTGAGGCCTCCCCCTGCCCCTGTCCCCACATCCTTTCCACAGATGCCCTCCACCCCCAGTTCTGCGTGGGGCCCCCGAGATGCAGGGGGGCTCCGGCCCAGCCCGGCCAGCTCTGTAAGTGGGGGGCAGTCAGGGAGGCATCCCCAGGAGGTGCCCGGAGCCACGGCAGGTGCCGCCCTGCAGGTTCCCCTTGAGCCCCACGTCACAGGTGAAGGGAAGCAGTGGCTGGTGGCAGGGATGGGCTCGTCTAAGTCACCACAGAAGCAGCAACTCGACACACAGCACATGGCCATCTGCGGTGTCTGCGCCGGGAGCCCGGCCCGGCCCGGCGGGGTCCTCTGTCCCGAGTCTCACGTGGCACAGCCGAGGCCTGGGCAGCTTCTCGTCGGCAGGACGAGGCGGCAAAGAGCCCACCCTCGAGGGACAACCCTTTTCCCTGCATGCAGGGCCGAGGGCCCTGATGTCTTCGCCGGAGACCACCTACGTCCCCGCCAGGCGGCCCCCACGCAGCGTCATCCACGTCCACCCACCTAGGGAGGACGTCTCGGGCGAGGCTGCCGGCAAGCCGAAGGCTCCTGTGAGCAGACGCGATTGAACCCGTGTCCCGGGGCAGCCACGACATGGCCCCAGAAAGGGGGCACAACACGGCCCCACAAACCGGGGTGCTTGACACGGCCCCACAAACAGGGGCTCGATACGGCCTGACAAATGAAGGCTCAACAGGCACCACAAACAGGGCTGAAACAGCAGGAGTCGGTTCTCCTGAGCCCTGGGGGGCAGACACCGAAAGCCCACGTGTCGGCAGAGGAGGCCCCTCTTAAGGCTCTGGGGGATCCGACCCCTGCCCCTCTCCTGGCTGCTCATGGGGTTTAGCCATCCTCAGGGTTCCTGGGCTCACAGATGCATCACCCCAACCTCTGCCGTCCTTTCTGTCCGTGCATCTGTCCAGGTGTCTCTCCTTCTTATAAGGAACCAGTCACTGGGTTTGGGGTCCCCACTTCCAGGTGACCTCATCTGTAAGGCCATGTTGCTGTATAACCTCAAGATCAGAGGCTCTGGGAGGACGTGAGTTTTGGGGGGATGGTATTCACCCACTTGCGTGTCCATGGGAGGGGCCCCCCATCACCTGTGCCAGTCACAGACCCCGCCCACCTCAGGAGGCATGAGTGCCAGGAAGTGGGGGCCTGGGGGCGCAGCTGGTGAGGGGTGGCACTGGGATCTGCCCGGGTCTGGCCACTGGAGCCCCTCGCTCCTCTCCATGCTGCTGCCGAGAGCCCCCCAGGTGGGATACCCAGCGCTGGGGGTGGGCAAGGCGCTCCGTGGGGAGGTGTCCCAGGGCCACAGGCAGAGCCGAGGGTCCAGGGTGCACCTGCAACCTTATTGCCCCTCTTCCTGGCCTAATTTCCTAACGAGGCGGTGTGGCCACTGGCCACCGTAAACGCGGCCGGGATCAATGAGGCCGCTAGCAGTGACCAGCGCGGCCGAGCTCGGCCTCTAATTGCAGCGGCCCCTTCCAGGGGCTCCCGCCTCCAACTGGCCTCCAGAGACAGTGGGGTTAATTGATGCAGCCGGTGGCTCCCTGCCCCCCGGACCCGAGTGGGATCCCCCCGGGGTTGTTATTAAACTAAAGCGTTTAATGAAGTGCAAAAGAGACCATTTCCAACAAGCTCTCGGAGCATCCGACCAAGGGAAGGAGAAAGTCCTCTCCTTGGCGGGGGCCCCAAGCCCTGGTTTGCCTCCCGTGCAGGTGAGTGCCAGCCTGCAGGCACTGAGGTGGGGGCTCCGGACGGGCTCCCTCAGCCCTTCTCTCGGGCTGCCCCCAGGTCCAAGGCCCTTGTGGAGACGCTGGCCGCCAGAGGACCCCGAGGACCCCGCCGTGGGTGGGTGAGAAGGGGATCCCGGAGAGCCCACCGGGAAAGGGCCTTCAGTAGCCCGGTCCAGTCGGGTTCCTGGGCCTCCCACGCCTGCAGGGCCACACTCCCAGCAGTTCGGGCCTCCAGCCCCAGTCCCCGGACCCACCCGATCACCAGGAAGCAGGTTTCGGGAACCCCGACCCAGACTACAGAATCCCACCTCCAGGGCTGGGGGCCTGGGCCTTGACATCCACAGGCCTCGATGTATTTATTTGTCGAGTAGCTAATGTATTTGGGGAATTTTAAATGTGAAAAGTAGGGAAGGGCCTAAGTATTCTCCCCAAAGGAGCAAGTGCCCAGTGCAAAAGTTCTCGTAATGGTCAGAAACCAGAAACAAGCAAACGTCCGTCAACAGAACTGTGGGGTAAACTGCGGCCTGTCCATGTGGAGGCGGCCACACAGCCACACAGCAGCGAAGAAGGACGAACGAGGGCCCACGTGACTGGCCAGTGGGTCTCACAGATGCACAACAGAGCGGAAGGATCCAGCACAGAGGAGAACACAGCCACATGATTCTGGTAGTGACCTCAGATGACGAGGTCGGAGGGGGCACGGGGCCTTCAGGGTGCTGGCGGGCTCCACTCTCTGTCTGCGGAGCTCCTGCCGGTGTCCACTCTGCAACTTCACTGAGCCGTGCGCTAGGGCCTGGGTCCTTCTGGGACTCCAGTAGTTTGTTTATGTGACGTTTCTCAGCAGAGGAGAGTTTACAGAGAAAAGTCTCCGTTGCCCTGTCTGCAGCCCCAGATCCATCCCCTCTCCACAGTCACATGGAGGGTTTGTACAAAGGCTTTCAGAGATACCCTACACTGACAAAGCTTATAAATAAATAAAGTGCAGGTCTAACAAGCACCCCAGGCCATTCTGCCCATCTTGGTCAGCCGATACCCCCTCAGCTGTCCTCAGCTCAGCGTCTTCCTTATGGCCCTTTGCTCACCAATGAGGGGTTCACAAAAACGACCCAAATAAATATTGCACAACCAGCGTTTGACCGTAAGTACAAAGTTGAGCAAGCGTTTTCATTTCGTCAGGTTCAGCCCATCAGTTTGACTTGCAAACGGCCCCTGATGGAGACAGCAGCCACCAGTTAAAGAAGGGTTAGAAAATGCAAATCGAAACCACAGTGAGATGCCATTTCGTGCCATCAGGACAGCCATGACCAAAAAGACAGAGACAGCAAGTGCCGGGGAGGGTGGGGGCAGGTCGGAGCCTCTGCACGCGGGTGGGGGCGTCGGATGGCGCAGCCGCTCTGGGAGAGAGTCCGGCAGGTCCTCAGGTTGCCACGTGTGGGGTCACCACAGAACCCAGCCCAGGAGAGCGAAGACGTGTGTCGACACAGAAACATTTACGCGAATATTTATAGCAGCGTTACTCATAATAGCCAAAAAGTGAAAAGCACCCAGACGTCCATCAGAAGGCGCACTGTCTGTACAGTGGAAATCCATCCAGCTTCCTCGGAGAACGAGGTTCTGATGCCACACCGGGGTGAGCCCTGGAAACATCAGGCTCAGTGAAAGAGGCCGGACACAGAAGGCCACGTATCATAGGGCTCCACGTACACAGAAGATCTGGAATAGAGAAATCCGTGGAGACAGAGAGCAGCTTGGTGGTTGCAGGGGCTGGGGCTGGGCCCGGGAGTGACGCTGATGGGGTGGGCGTTCTCTGAGGGAGGAAGAAACGTTTCCCGGTTAGACGGTGGTGCTGGTGGCACACTCTGTGGACACACTGAAAACCACTGAGCTGCACCCTTGAAGGGCAGCTTGCTCGGTGTGCGAATCGGATCTCAACACAGCCTTGGAGGAGGAGGCAGCACCGGTCGTGGAGCCGGAGGACGGCGGCCGCAGGAAGGACCGGCTCCCTGCAGGTGTGGCCCCACCCGGCACTGCCCCCCAAGGGTCCCGCTGGGCACAGGCATCTCGTGGACCCTTCCCACAACCAGGAGGCACGCCCAAGTCCGTGCTGCTTCCTCCCTACGCAGGGTGGTGAGCGGGGTCAGAAGACGCAACCTGCCGCGGTTCTGAGGGTGGATCAGCCAGGGCCGGGCCAGGGCATGCTCTGCTGTCCATCAGCCCCCCCGTTTCCCCTGCTTCTCCCCGAGGCGCCCCAGCCCCTGCCCAGCCTGAAGACGGCCAACCCCGCCCTGCCCAGCTCCGGGAGACAGGGGTCAAAGGGTAACTCAGGAACTTGGGTCACTGCAGCTGCCACTGCTGCTCAGAGATGTTAGACTGTTCTCACGTGCGAGGGAGGCAGTGGGTAAACTGAGTCAAAGAACGACACCAAACCCGGATTTATGAGAGAGGGAGGAAAGAAGGGAGATAAACAACGATGAACAGTCTAGGAAGAGTGAATTTTGCACATCTGGGGGTGAAGTGGCAGCTGGCAGGAGAGCTGGGGGGCCGAGGAAACAGCTTCCATTATTCACGGGATCTCCGGAGAACCCTGGACGTCCCACTGTGGCTCATATGTGACTCGCCATCTTCAGAAACACTTTTCCCTTTTCCGTGGTTTCTCTCTCTCAACCTGCCTTGGGGCTATTTTTTTTTTTTTTCAGTTGTGATAACGTGCATTTTGTCATAAAATCTGAAGTGTACAACGCACAGGCATTACCTGCATTTGCAGGTTGTGCAGCCACCGCCACCACCCATCACCAAACTTCGTCATCCTCCCAGAGTTTCCGTTTGGCCGAGAGGCTGCAGCCGCCCCTGCCCTTGCGATGGTCTCCGTCCTAAAGGAAGATGCTAGAAGCTGTGATGCGTCCAACAGTGGAGGCGCCTGGGGGCACCCAACGCAGCCAGAGTCACTCTGGAAATGGGCCTGACCCCTGACCGGGTGGGAGAATGTTCCAGAAGAGGCAGCAATGCAAGGAAAGGCCTGGAGGGGTGAGAGCGCAATGAGGACGGGACCCTGGGGGACACAGCGAAAGGTGTGGACAGGGCTCAAAGTGTCCCGGACATCGGCTGAGGCTTTGCTGAGTCAGTGCCTTCAGGTAACCGCGTCCCCCAAAAGGCACGTCCACATCCTAAGCCCTGGGGCTGTGAGGGGGGCCTGGTTTGAAATGTCCATTTCCAAAGGAATTATGTAAGATGAGGGCCTCCTGGAGCATGACGTGACCGGATCCTTCTCAGAGAAGGGACACGGACAGCTGCACACTGGGGAGACGGCCTGGGGCGGCCAGGAGCTGTCAGGACTGGAGGAGGCAGGAAGGAGCTGCCTGGAGCCCCGGAGAGCCTGGCCTGGGCACAGTGGGTTCAGACTTCCAGCCCCCCAACGGCGGGGACACGTCCTGTTGCTTTGAGCCCCCCACTCAGGTGCTTTGCTGTGGCAGCCCCCCAAAACCTCGCACCTCCCCCACCCGTGGCTGCGGGTCGAGTGGGGCCTTGACGGGGACAGTGGGGACAGGGGGGCCCGGGAGGGGCCTCTGCCAAACCTTTCAGGGCCACTCTCCTTTGACATACATATATATATATTTTTTTTAAGTTTATTTTTGCTGCAAAATGCTTTGTTCACACCTGGTCCACACCTGGTGGTTCAAAAGCTGCCTCCTGGCTGGAGGGAGGGCTCGGGAATGCACAGGGGTACCCCACAGGGCCCCCACCTCCAGGGGCTCCTGGTTGTGCTTGGGGGTAAGGAGACACCCAGCCCGGCTGCCAGACTGCGGGTGTCTTCATGGAACCCCATCATCTTGACAATTTTCACCTCCTCGCCCAGGCAGAACTCAGGCCACGTGATCTAAAGGGTCAGGCCCAGGCTCTCCAGGGCTGAGTCTGTCCCCACAGCATCTGGGGGTTCACCCCACTCCCCTCCTGGAAGGTGCATGGCCGCCACGCTGGTTTTGCTTCTTCGAGAGAGGCTCGTGCCCTAGGCTTCTCCTTTGCCAGCTTGCAAAAGAAGTGTCCTCACCCGTCAGTGCCGTGACATCACGGTCGAAATAGAAGCCCGAGAGAGGGGGTACAGAAGGCCACAGGTGGGGCCCACCTGGCAGTGACGGAGGGCTCTGCGCACGGAGTGATCCCAACAGATCCAGGAGCTGGAGGCTGCGGGACCCAGGAGCTCACCACAAAAGCGGCATCAGCTGGTCCCGGAAGCAGGGTGGCCGGGAAGACGGGGCCACCGGGCAGGCAGTGGGGTGCGTTGGGTCTAAGGGAGGGGACGGTCCCGGTCTGTGTGTCCAAACACAGTTGAAGCAAGAGACAGTCCCCCGGGACCACTGTCCCTCTCCTTCGAGCTCTATTTGGCAGATGGGGAAACTGAGGCTCAGCTAATCACTGGGAAGCCTTCCCGACACTACCCAGGGCCACCGTGACCGACTCCGTCCAGTCCTGAAGCACCCCCCTCTCAGGCCGAGGGCCGTGACCCCGGCCAACGGAGAAGGCAGCCCCGGGAGCTCCAGCTGGGCCTGGAGGAGGCGGGCAGGGCTGTGGCCCCCATCCGGCTCCGGCACCTCGGCCGTGGGGTGCCAGGGAGCAGTCTGTGGCTAGGGTTAGTGGCTGGGAGGCAAAGTTGTGAGTCACGGTGACTAAAGCTGTGTGGGGACAAGGTTGGTGGCTCCCAGGCCTCAGTCTCCCACCTGTCAAATGGGGACACGTGGGGCTGGGACAAAGCTGCGCAGTCCAGGCCTCTCAGACCCCCCAGGGCCCCCCTGTCTGCAGGGCCATGTTGTCCCCAGAGGCAGGGGTTGGGGGAGCCCCAGCAGAACAGAACCGAGTCCTGAGTTTGCTCCCAAGGAGACGGGGACGTCCCCCCTTTGCCAACAACAAGGAGGAAGTGTCTGGCCAGCACCTGCTCTCCACCCAGGGGCTTCCCGGGGCCCAATGGGGAAATCCCAGAGCCCTTCCTGGAGGAGGCAGCATCCAAGAATATGCTGTGAAGCACAGATGGATTTCCCTGTCCAAGATGGGAGGCTGGAAGGGGGAGCAGTGGGAGGCCCCAAGCTGGCAGATGCCAAGTGCAGGCCCCCACCCCGCCCTCCGGCCCCCCACCTTGCTAACCTGCGGGGTCAATGGATCACAGGGCAGGGGTGGGGTGCAGGACCCCCGGGCACCCCTCCAATCGCCCTGGATGCAGCAGCTCTCCACTGCGCACTCAGGGCTGCACCTGACTTCACCTGGGCAACCGCAGACACCGCCTGAGACCTTGGGCGAGGCCAGGCCCCCCATGGGGCCTCAGTTTTTCTATCTGTTCAACCAGGGGGTCACATGTATGACCTCTGGACGCCCCTCCTGCTCCCCAACTCCCAGCCTCACACCCCAGCCGAGCTGACACGCCCACTGGCTGGGCCAGGGCCACCCTGGGTCCCCCGTGGGAGCCACCGCCGGGCGGGGGGCTGGGGGGCTGGAGGGCGCGGCCCCACCCCGGGGTCTCCAAGGCACCTCGGGCTCTCGGGCTCCCCCTTCCTTTGTCTCCGCGCCCCGCCCGCCTCGCGCCGCCCTGACGGGAAATTCATCAGCCCCGTTTCCCCTCCCCTTCCCGCTTTCCCGGCAGCCCCCGCCTGATGTGTCAGCCTCTCCATCCTGATTATCTGGAGACGCCAATTTCAAAGAGACATCTTAATAGTAATGTCAACGAATTAATTAGATGTGTTAATGAGCTAAAAGCAACCCAAATTAAATTAATGCAGTAATAAGCGCAGACAGCAAAATTAGCTCCAATTTCTCTAAATGATTCTGAACTGTACACAACACCTCATCTCGCTAGAACACTACCATCCCCCAAGCTAATCAAGGACCCGGTGCAATTAACTGCTTAATTACAAACAGGCGCGAGCACGCGCAGACACACGGACGCGCTCGTGCCGGGCAGGGGTGGGGGGGCCAGGCTGGCCCGGGGTGGGGGGCTGGGACCCCCGCCTCCCAAGCAGCCCGGACCCCTGCCCTCCCCATTGTCCTGAACCCCGCTGAGGGAGAACAGGCCAAGCATCTCGGGTTCAAGGCTCCAGCGCCCCAAATCTGCCTGCCAGGGGCGAGGCTGGGTGGCTGGAGAGAGCAATGCGGGTGCTCCCCCAGGCCCCACTGGATCTGCCAGGAGGGGTTTGGCCCAGGTGCAGGAGGAGGAGGAGAAGGAGGAGCAAGGAAGGGAAAGGAAGACGTGGTGGGGAGGAGGAAGGCAAGGGAGAAAGAGGAGGAAGGAGGGGGCAGGGGGAGCTGTTTATTGCTCGCATCAGAATATCCGAATTGCAACTAAAAAGCTGACTGCCCAGCCTGGCCAATCTCCCACTGGGCGGGGAGCTTCCAGCAGCTTCTGAGGCTCAGGTACCTGATAAGCTATAATTGCAGCTGGAGGCGGCGCAGGAGGCGGTGGGGAGGGGGCAAGGGAGCCAGGTGGGTGGAGGGCAGGGCTGGGGGTCCTGGGGGAGGGGCCACCCACCCATCGCCCCAGGCCAGCGGGGCTTCAGACCCAACGTGTGCCCCAGGCTGCTCCATCTCAGGGGAGGCCTCCCCTCTCCAGGCCCCTCTGCAAAATGGGTGCACAGCCCGCCTGGCTGGGCTGAGCGGGACCCCCGGCCCCGGACCAGAACCTGGGACTGCAATGGTCACTGCTGACCGCGAGGAGCTGCCCCCCGGGCCCGGGCCTCCCCCAGCCTCCCCTCCTCAGTGCAGCTCCCAGATGGAGGGTATTTCCTGTTTGGATCAGAATCCGGGTAATTGATTCAGGAGAGAAGGGGGGAGCTGAGGGATGCCCCCCCCCAGGCAGTCTCTCGGGCGGTCCCCATGAGAAAGCCCCTCCCCAACAGAGGGGGATCCCCAGAGCTCCCCATCAGCCTCCAGCCCCCCCTTCCTTGTTTCTCTGTATTTATCCGTTCTGTAATACATTCATCCGTCTGTTGACTTTTTTATTCATTTGAAAATATTTCTTTTTCCGTCCTTGTTGACACTAAATGCCTGTTGCTGCCCCTCGTGCGCCCAGTGGCCACACGCTGCCCCCCTTGTGGTGAGCACCTGGGGACCCCCAGGCCACCGGCCCTGAGATGACAGAGATGAGCGTTGGACCCTGTGACGGGAGCCCGGGCACCGAGGGACCCCAGGCCAAGTGAGAGGGCGGAAGTCAGAGGCGAGCCCCTCGGGGGGGCAGCTTTGGGGTTCATGGGGAAGTCGGGGTGCACAGGTGTCCTGTGGCAGGAAGGGACCACCAGAGCCACACTGAACCCCCCAAGCCTGGGCATCCTCCATGTGGGGCACGTGGGACCTCAGAGTCCCGTGAGGTGGGGGCTGCCGGACACCCCACTGGGACTCCTTGAAAGCTGGGGCCAGCTCTGAAGCCCACTGGGTCTCCCCTTGGGGTTGACATTTAATTTTTTTTCTTGTGGTAACATACACATATGCCACAGAATTTCCCATTTTAAGTTACATTTCAGTGGCATTAGCTACATTCACGATGTGCCGCTGTCGCCACCGTCTGTCACCAAAATTTCTCCCCCCACCCCGAACAGAAGCTCTGTCCCCACGGAGCCTGGGACCTGCCGCTCTGCCTGTCCCCAGGAACCCGCCGGGCCCCGGCACTTCAGGAGGAACCCTGAGCCCCTCGGCCTTCGTGTCTGGCTTCTCTCCCTCGTGTGCCGGCTTCGGGGCTCCCCCATGTCAGGGTTCCAGTCCTGCTTACGGCCGAGTAACAAGTTCCCTGGTAGGGACGGCCACGTTTTGCATGTCCACTGCCTGTTGATGGACACTGGGGACAGGGGCCACTGAGTCCCTGCCCAGTCTCGGGGTCTAGTCCAGGGGTGGGGTGGCCGGGTTTGTCCCACTGTCTGAGGAATGGCTGAACTGCTTCCCTCTCAGTGTTTCCATCTGCAAAATGGTGAGGTCCAGGCTGTGTGTTTAAGGAAGAAAATTGGGGATCCGGGCTGGATAAGCCTGCGGGCAGCCCCGGGCCCCTCTTCGCAGCCACCAGCAGGTCCCAGTTTCCACGTGCACAGACGGGGAGGGGGCTCGGGGGGTGCTCGGGACCGCAGGGTCCGTCCAAGGCCCCTCGACCTCCCGTCCTCGTGTGCTGGGGCATCTACCTTTAGATGTTGTTACAGGATTTTATTTCCCAGCAGGAAAAAAAATTGTTTTGCTTAAGCAAATGCTCTGATGAGCTTTCCACTCCCCGAGCGGGGTGTGGGGTGAGTCCCCGAGGCCAGTGGGGGAGGCGGGGTGCAGCCGCAGGGGCTGGGGCTGGAGGGGGGGCGCCGGACCTGTCCCAGTGTTCTCGAGGCCGGTGGGTGCACGCGGTGGCCACTGCAGGCCCCTGTCCTCAGTGCCCAGCCTGTCACGGCTGCAGGGGCCAGAGGCCGCTGTCACTGGGGCGGCCTTGGGGCATCGGCTGTGACACGCAGGTGCACACCAGGGCACGGGGACAAGTGCACACGCCAGCTTGGGGGTGGGGGGTCAGGGGCGCGGGCCCGGCTGGGGGGGGCACACCCGGAGGCCCCCAGGCTCCCGCAGCCCACTCCAATTAGGAACTTACTTGACATTATTTTAATTTGTCTCTGGGGCCCTAGAAGGAAAGTCATGCGATTATTGTTATTATTATCTTTCGGCTGGAAACTCCAGCCACCATTATATAAATTACATATAATTGAATACATTGGAGGCCGTTGCTTTTAAGCAACCACAGTTTCCCCTTCCCAGCCCTGGGGCCGTGCTCCCCTGACAGCTCTGCTGGGGGTCAGGACACAGAACTTTCCAGCCCTGCTAGGAGCAGGGCCTCCAGGTGGCTCAGGCCAGCGGACACCTGGGCCAACTGAGGCACGGGGAGGGTCATGGGGCAGGTGAGTGGGCTCCAGTCCCGGCTGCTGTGGGACCCCTAGCAAGTTGCCTGGCCTCTCTGATCCTTGGGTCCTCAGCCTCCGAGGGCTGGTGTGAGGTTGACGCGAGGTCCTGGTGGGGACATCCTGGGCACGGATAGCTTGCTCCGCGGGGTCCGTCTTGGCTCCCAGCACAAGCTCCCAGGATGCCAGATCCGAGTGGGTGACAATGACAGGACAGCAGTGAGTTCGCCTGTAGGCAGATGAGGGGGCGGGGGTGCAGGGCAGCCCCTGTTGTGTCGGGGCCAAATGTGGGGCGATACATTGGGGCTCAGGGCACATCTGCACTCCCAGTGCCCCTGGACAAGGGCCTGCCCTCTCCAGGCCTCAGTTTCCCCACTGGTACGGTGGGGTACGGGCTCTAAAACCATGCACACTGTTCATTCCTGCCGTTTCACCTCCATCACGGGCATGTGCATGGGGCCAAGACGTGTGCAAAGCTGTTCACCGCGGACCATGTCCTTGCATTACTTTTTCTTCTATAATGTTTTAAGCACGTCTAGGTGTACACCAAGAGAACTGAAAACACGTGTCTGCACAAAAGTCTTTACACGCGTGTTCTTAGCGAATTACTCACAGGAGCCAAAGGGTAGAAGCAGCCGAAGCACCTGCCAACGGGTGACGGGTGGACGGAGGAGCTGTGTCCGTCCGATGGAATGTTGCTCAGCCATGAGAAGGCGCCGCGCTCTGATACACGCGGCCACGCGGCTGAACGTCAGGGACACGGCATGGAGAGAGCAGCCAGACGCAAATGGGCCCATTTCCCCGACACGTGCAGACAGGTGATTCCATGGGGAAGGAGCGCAGACTGGGGGGGCCTGGGGCTTGGGGGCGAGGGGGCGACTGCTAAGGGGTGCGGGCTCGTCGTGGAAATGTTCTGGACTTAGGTGGTGGTGATGGGTGTGCAATTCTGTGAATACACCAAAAGCTCAACTGTACTCTTTAAAAGTGTGAATTGTGCAGTGTGTGAATTCTGTCATTAAAGCTGTTACTTTTTAAAGTTTTAAGCAGTAAAATATCAAAAGAGAGAGAAAGAAAACACCCCAGAGTAGGCAGCACTGCCTGAGGCCGGGTGACATCTCCGCAGGAATAGTGTCACTGACCTGCGCCTTGCTGGGCCACCCAGCCTTCCTCCCGACCCCTTCCCAGCCTGACCCTCCGCTCTGACCCCACCAGCCCCCCTGCCTGCACCCCAGGCCCCCAGCCACCCGGACTCCCACCCCACAGCCTCAACTTGTAAAGTAACAACCTGCCACTCGCACAGCCTCTTGGCCCCCAAAATGTTCTCTGATCTGCAAACGCTGCAGCAAGGGCCGTGGGCTGGCTGGTGCTATCTTTTGTTTGTGTGTCAGTTCTGCTGAAGCTAATTAAGGAGTGTTCTCTGCGTGTCTGGGGCATTGGAACAATTCTGCGGAGCAGACAGTGCACGCAGCCGACCCTGCCGTTGGGGGGCGTGGGGGCGGGCAGGGTGCTCACGTCTGCAGGGGGCTCCGCTGGCCTCCATGCACGGACCAGGAAGCCTCTTCATCAGGGGGCCATGTCACAGCAGCAAGTTTCTGTGTGTGCAAACACATGCACACACGTGCCCTCATGCACACTCATGTGCACATATGTGTGCTCACACATGCACACGTGCACATGCACACACACATGCACTCGTGCGCCCACATACATGCGAGCACACACTCAAGCCACACACACAGGCGCACTCGTACATGTACACATGCACAGTGCACTCACACACACATGCACACTCATGTGCACAGGTGTGCTCACACATGCACACATGCACATGTACACACATGCACACATGCACTTGTGCACACACAATGTGAGCACACGCACTCACGCCACACACACAGGTGCACTCTTACGTGTACACACGCACATGTGCACTCACACACACACATGTACACACACGTGCATGTCTGAGGCCACCCTGGGCAAGTGACTCCTGTCTCGACAGCCCTTCCCTGGTGTGTCTGGGCCCCTTCTTGTACAGTCACCCCGCTGCATGGATGGGGAAGTCGGGGTCCCTGGCACTCCGTGAGGATGGGTAGGTTGACACCGGAGCTCCAGGCTGTTTCTGATCAGTCAATGGATGCCAGAAAAACCCACATCTGGGGAAGCTGGCTGCGGGATTGACCATGGGGACATTGGCTCCCACCAGAAACGACACCTAGACCCAGTCCTGGCTGAGGATGGTCATCCCCACTAGACAGACAGGGAAACCGAGGCCCTGAGAGGTCACAGCTTGCCCCTGACACATGGGGGTTGGTGGCAGTGTGGTCCTTCCCACCCTCCAGACCACACGCTCATAAGGGACCCAGTTAAGTCCCAGTGGGCCCAAGAGGCCAGGCTGAGGAGTAATGGACGTCCGTCGAGGTCACCTGGCTGCCCAGGGCAGCTCTTGGGTCCTGCCTCCACCTGGCTGACCTTGGCAAGTTCCCGCCCTGCTCCCACCTCAGTTCCCCCCTGGGGAGCTCTGGCGCCCCCGGGCAGCTTGCCCAGCGCATTAGAGAGAGGGAGACCCTCCAAGCGCCCTGCGGGGAGCCCGGGGAGCCGCTGTTCTCCACGCCACACTCCAGGGGAGCCCAGCTCGGCCCGCAGGGGCTGGGGGCTAATCGCGGGCGTTACCTGGGGGAAGGCCCCGGGCCGGGCCGCACTTTCGCGTCTTGGGGCGGGGAGGAGGCTACCCCCACCCGAGGTGCCCCCCACCCCGAGTGTGCCCCCGAGCTTGAGAAGACATGAAACCAGAGGCCCGCTGAGTGCGGGGCGCGGGCCGGCGGGAGGCACCGCGCGGGGGCCCCTGTGCGCGCGTGGACTCGGTGCGCGCGCCTCTGGGGTGTCGGGGTGCACGCGCGGCGCCCGCAACCCCCGGGCCCGGCCTCCGCTCCCCGCCCCGCGCGGCTTCGCAAACGCCGCAGCGCCGCCTGCCGGCCGCGCGCCCCCGCCGCCGCGGACCCGCCCCCGAGAGACGAGGCCCCGCCCCCGGGAGACGAGGCCCCGCCCCCGAGAGACCAAGGCCCCGCCCCGAGAGGCCGCGGACCCGCCCCCGAGAGACGAGGCCCCGCCCCCCGGGAGACGAGGCCCCGCCCCCGAGAGACCAAGACCCCGCCCCGAGAGGCCGCGGACCCGCCCCCGAGAGACGAGGCCCCGCCCCCGAGAGACCAAGGCCCCGCCCCGAGAGGCCGCGGACCCGCCCCCGAGAGACGAGGCCCCGCCCCCGGGAGACGAGGCCCCGCCCCCGAGAGACCAAGGCCCCGCCCCGAGAGGCCGAGGCCCCGCCCCGGGAGACCGAGACCCCGCCCCCGGCCTCCCCACACCCGCATCCCCCCACCCGAGCCCCGCTGCCCGGCCCGGGTCGGGAGGGTGAGGACGCAGGTGCCCGACCCTGACCCACCCGGCGAGGGGGAAGCGCATCGCCGGAGCACAAGAGCCCTTCCTGGGCCACGTGGTCCTCCAGCAGCCCTGGGCGCAGGTGCGGCTAATCGGCTCCATTCTACAGATGAGGAAACCGAGGCAGACAGAAGCTGGGCAACTGGGCGGCGGCTATGCGGCCCCACTCCTAGGAAGCTCATGGCTGTGGCTCATTTGACCCTGCCCTTTGCAACAGGAACGCCGGCCCCCGTTTCACCCAGAGGCTCCCAGTCCTGCCTCCACCTAGGGAGTGACCCAGCAGGGCCCTGGGTGGAGCTGCAGCCTCACTGAGAGGCCTTCAGCAAGTCCCAACCCTCCATGGGCCTCAGTTTCCCCATCTGTACAAGGTGTGCCTGTCGGAGGGAGGGGCTAGGATAACTTCTCAGGTGCTGCCTCTCCCAGAAGTGCAGGAATCCAGGAATCCAGGAATGGCTGAGCTGGTGCACGGGCTGGGGGCTCGGCATGGGGGGTCGCCCTGCCCAGCCCTGCGTGCCCCTCCCCCCTCAGCTCCTGTAACTGTCACTGCCGGGCCGCTCTGAGCACCTCGGAGCCGGGGGCAGCTCCCTGAGGGCCTCTGCCTGCTGCTGCCCACATCCCCCACCCCCACCCCAACCTGCCCTGAGACCTCCCTCCGAGGGGCTGGGGCTGCCAGGGACAGATGGTGTTGGCCCTGGTGCCAACCCGGCAGGAGCCGCCGGCCGAGCCGGGCAGACGCTGCTGCTGTGGAGAGCTCTGCCAAGCTCCATGGCAGACACTAAGCTCAGGCTGCACCTGGGGGGGTCAATCCCAGGCGGGGGGCCCCGGGACCAGGAGGAGGGGCCCTGGCTCCAGTGAATAGGACCCCTCCTCTGCCTGGACCCTCCCCTCCTGGGCCCCCAGGCCCCTCCTCTCCTGATCCCACCCACCAGCCACCGTGGGCCCCCGGACCTCCACACACAGCTGCGTTCATACCCAGTGTGCCTCCGACTGGCTGTGTGGCCTGGGACACAGCCCCTCACTGCTCTGGGCCTCGTTATCCTCATCTGGAAAATGCGGGGCCGCCTGCAGCTCCCAGCAGGCTCTCGGAGGCCGCCCATGGGCAGGTGCCGCAGCTGAGTTGCCGTTATTTCGTCCCGTCCTCCCCACCACTGAGGCTGGCCAGGGGCCCAAGCAGGGCCACTGCACAGATTGGAAAACTGGGGCAAGGAGAGGCAGCTGGTGTCCCCACCCAGGAGAATTGAGTTAACCGCACCCCGTCCTCAGGTCAGGGATCCCGAGTCATGCACTGGCCTGGCCTGAGTGTGGATTCTGGGGCCCCTTGAGGAGGCCCAGGCACTTCACAGACGCTTGGGATTTCACACCCCCCAGGGACACGGACACAGCGGGTGGGGAGGGGTGCCAGACCCCAACCCGGCAGTTCAGTCCCCAGGGTGAGGAGGCCTGAGGCTCAGAGCTGGCCATGATGCCACCCAACACCCTGAGCCCTGCACACACACACACACACACACACACACACAGGAGTGTCCGGGCTCACACCTGCCCACCCACCCTGACTCGGGCAGAAGCATCTGCTGAGCTAAGTCACGTCCTTGCTTTTGTGTGGTCAGAGGCTGCATGTCCGCTGTAACCCCTCAGATCACCCCGCGATTGTTGTAGGGAGGGAGGGAAGGAAGGAGACATGGCTGAGAGCGGAAATGAAACCAGGACGAAGTGCCAGCACCTGCCATCACCTGGTGGGGACGGGCTGCTCTAAAGCCTGCTGGGAGCTCATTTTATAGATGAGGAAACTGAGGCTGGAGGCAGGGAGTGACTGCACAGGGTCACGCAGTAAGCTCTCGGCGAAACCCAGGCACCTCTCCCCCGATGGAGGCCTCTAAGGTGTCGGCACACCAGGGACACGCAGACCCTCAGAGACCCCAGAGGGGGGCCCTGGGCTCAGGTACGGTGCAGAGAGGGGGTGTCGGGACCCCTGCCCCTGCATCTCCTGCTGTCCCTCCTTTCCGCCCTGCATGTCAGGCCCCAGTGGCCTCAGTCCCGCCTGACCGCCTGGCTCTCCAGAGCCCCCTCATGACTCCAGCCAGACTCGAGGGGCTCGGAAGCAGGGGGTGGTGGCCTGAGGTCCGTGGCTCCTGCCCCGGCCCAAGGTAATGAACGCTCATCCTCACATACGTGTTTGCAATTAAAGCCTTCGGCACCGTGAGGCAGCCCAGCGCAGTGCCTGATGAGTTAATGACAAGGACGACAGGCCCCAGGTTTACCTCCTCACCACGCGACACCCTGAGCCCTCAGACAGTGGGGGGCCCAGCCTCGGCCCCTGCCCCGGCCCACAGCCCTGCCCGCTCCTCCTTCTGCACCCCCACCCCGCTGTCCCACCTCCCCACCTCCCCTCCCACACCCACGCCCTGTCCCTCCTGTCCCTTAACACGCTCAGTGCTCAGCCCCCGCCTTGCCCCAGCCTAGCCGCCTGTGCCCCCATCCCCAGCCACTGCTCCTGCCCCCTCGCGTCCAGGGCCCGGCAGCCAGGCTCACCTTTCCCAGCCCAGACGTGCTGATGGGGTGACCAGGGCACCCGCCTCTGGGGTCTTCCTCCCCTGAACCCAGAACCCAGCCTATCCATGAGAAAAGCCTCAGACAGACCCACACCGAGGGCCCAGCCACCCAACGCCTGGGCAGCCATCCCCTCCGCTGGAGAGATCGGAGGACGGCCACCGCCCCGTGGGGCCTCCGCTGCGGGGAGCCGAGGTGACGCGGGGCCCCCAGGGGCTCTTGGACCGGCGAGCGGCCTGGGGGAAGCGCGTGGCACCGTGGGAAGGCCGTGGGGCGGCCGCTTCCTCAGCGTGACAAAGGCATCCGGTGACCCCGTGAGAACCTGTGCCACCTGCAGCCTTTCTGTAAACCCAGACTTAAAAGAGCAGGAGTGGGCAGGGGGTGGGTGACATGTGGCAGGGGCACGGGCGCTGTAACGCTGTGACGCCTCTGTCTGCTCCCCTGCAGGCTGGGAGGGTTTCCTGGTCGGGCATTTAAGAGAAAACAAACCCAGATCTAATGTCACCCCTGCTTGGCACCCCCAGAGGCTTCAGAACTCTCTCCCAGAGACAAGGTGGACGAGGACCCGCCCCCACCACCCGCCCCGCCCCTCTGACGTCACACAGAGTCCAGCCAATCCCCAGGGCCCGTCACACCCCGCCCCTCTGATGTCACATGGAGACTGGCCAATCCCCAGGGCCTGTCACGCCCCGCCCCTCTGATGTCACATGGAGACTGGCCAATCCCCAGGGCCCAGGACGCCCCGCCCCTCTGACTTCACGTGGAGCCTGGCCCCCTCCCACCCACCCGGCTTCCGGTCTGGGGAGCAGGCGGTCCAGGGACCCTGATCCTGCCTTACGGACGGGGACAGACCATGTGCAGGCAGGGAAACCAAGGCCCAGGGAGCAGAGAGGGCCTTGCAGAGTGGCTCAGGGACAATGAGCACCTGTCATTTTCTCTCCGTTTCATCCTGAAGCGCACACACATGCATGACCAAATGTGCACCATGCACACACGTGTGTAATCGCACATGAGCACCCACCCGGTGGGGGTAACTGAGCCAGGTCAGCACTGGGTGGCCGGCCAGTGCCCATCACCCGTAATGCACGTGTGCGTGCTGGGACAGGGCCGTGACCCACGTCCCACGCGAGTCCTCTGCAGGAGTCGCCGCCCAGCCCTGTGAGGCCGGAGGGAAAGCGTCCCAGGCAGGGGCGCGTCGTCAGATGGAGCGTCAGCCTCCCCTGTATAACGGACCACGAGGGGTGCACACAGCAGGTGTGAGGGGCTGGTCCGTGCTGCAAGGAGGCTGCGAGCAGGGGTGGGTGGGCTCAGCATTTGTGACGGGACGTGAAACACAGAGGTCACGTGTGGTGCGCGGTGTGTGCAGAGCCCCGGGTCTAGAAGCTTCCGGAGGGACAGGCATACAGCATGAGGACGGAGCGTGCAGGCCTGCGTGCTCGTCAACTCAGCAACACTGTGTCGAGCACCTGGCGTATGTCAGGTGTCTCTCAGGCCTGGGGCCCGGCAGGGACCAGGGCAGCTCAGGGCCCTGCCCTCGTGGGGAAGGTTGATGACAAACAAGTGTGCAAGTGTACAGTGCCAGGCCCGGAGGTGACCACGGGTGAGGGGAAGTGAGGAAGAGGGGTGGGGAGGCCATGGAGCTCAGGGATGCCTCACTGAGGACTGGAGAGGGGAGGAAGTCCAGAGAGCCAAGTGGCTATTGCACAAGGAACATTCCAGGCCCAGCCGCCAGCTGGTGCAAAGGCCCTGAGGCAGGAGCCCGCTGGAGTGTTTGGAAACAGCGGCATCCAGACCACTGGAGCTGAGTTGGGGGGCAAGAGGAGAGGGGAAGAGGTGGGGACTGCGGGCAGAGTGCGTGGGCCTGGAAGTGAGATGGGAGCTGCCGGAGGGAGGGTGCGACAAGGCCTGTGGCCCGTGTCCCGTGTCCATGTCACAGGACAAGCCATGTGGACACCCCCCGTGGGACACCTGTGGTCCCAGACCACGAAAGTCAGGCCGGCGGCTGGGGTCTGAGGACTGGCCAGGGCTGGCAGGGCCCCGGGTGACCTGGCGCCAACTGTGCGAGGCTGGTCCACCTGCCTTCAGAGGTTTTGGTTTGGTGACGTGGGTGCCCCCCGCCCCTGCCCCAGCACGGGACCACCTGGCACCAGCAGGGAGGCAGCAGACAGTCCTCAGAGTTTAGCTCACCAACTCCCATCACACCAAAGGGAAACTGAGGCCCAGAAACCCAGGGCAAGAGCTGGGACTAGCTCTTGGGTCTCCTGCCTCCCTGGCCAGGTGTGCACAGGTAGATCTGCAGGTGTGTGGCTCACCTGGTGGGCAGGTGTCACAGGGCACAGAGTGTCTTCGTGGGGGTGCTTGGCCCAAATCAGGGCACCCCCAGCTGCTTAGAGCTAAGGGCCCTGGGCGGCTTACTGGGTGTCAAGAAGGGGAAACAGAGGCACGGGGAGCTGCACTTGCCTCAGACCGCCAGTGCGTCTGGGTCAGACCAGGGGGTCCCGACACCCTCTTGCCCTGTGCTCTGCCACCCCCAGCTGCGGGGACAGAGAGGAACCTGGGCCCGGCCGTGTCACACCCGGGGCTCGCCCTGCCCCGGTCCCCAGAGAATAATTTACCTTTCGGAGCTGGTCCAAGATATTAATTAAGATAAATCTCCCTCAATTTTGAGATTCTCTTATCATGTAATTTATCAAAATTATGTTAATTATTTCTGTAGGGCAGCAAAATTATTACCTCTTTTGTGTCTGATTTGTATTAATATTCATAATTTAATAATTCAGCACCCTGGCCATCTGGCCTCCTCCTTTCCCTCCGTCCGAGCCAAACTGGCTCCGCTGCCAGCCGGGTGTCTGTGGGGCCCCCCATCAGCCGGGGCCCCCGCGCCTGCCCACAGCCCGGCCCCGGGGATGCGGCCCCTCAGCCTGGGGCCCCTGACCGGACCCCAGGACCCGTGTGCAGGTAGGGGCCCCTCGGCCGCCCGCACCCCCGCTTGGCAGGTGAGCCGAGCTGAATTGACATTTTCCACACTTTGTGAGTTTTACACTGTAATTTGACATAATTAATGCCTACATTACTGCTGATAATTTAGCTAGTTAATTAAACTCGGAGGAGATAATTAAGGAAAGGCTACTGCTTGGATTGCTAATTGTTTTTGTCATTATTTCAGAGGGCCGACAGCTGCCGGCTGAGTCATCCTGTTTTGTCAGCTGACAGGTCATGTGACACGGGGGTCCCCCGAGGCCCCCCACGTCCAGGGGAGGGAGGCCCAGCCGCTACCTGGCCGCTGCCTGGAGCCCTGCCAAGCGCTGCTGCTGGCGGCCCGGTGTCCACCGCCTCTGCCGGGCTCACGCGGGCACGGCCACTGAGGGTCCCGGGGAGGCCACCGAGGGTCCTGGGAACGGTCACCGAGGGTCCCGGGGAGGCCACCGAGGGTCCCAGGGAGGCCACCGAGGGTCCCGGGGACGATCACCGAGGGTTCCGGGGATGGTCACCGAGGGTCCCGGGTACGGCCACCGAGGGTCCCGGGGATGGCCACAAGGGTCCCGGAGAGGCCACCAAGGGTCCCGGAGAGGCCAAGGGTCCTGGGGATGGTCACCGAGGGTCCTGGGGAGGCCTGCGAGGGTCCTGGGGATGGTCACCGAGGGTCCCGGGGAGGCTGCAGAGGGTCCCGGGGATGGTCACCGAGGGTCCTGGGTTGGGGGAACCAGGAAGGGCTCTGGCCTGGGGTCATGCTCAGGTCAGCTAAGTGAGCTGAGGGCGTGGGGGACCCCTCAGGCCCCGGCACCCCAGCCCCAAGGCAGAGGGAAGCTGAGGGGTGAGTGGTGCTTCCAGGGCCCTGATTTTCAGGGTGGGGAGCGGCATCTGCAGACCCCAGAGCCGGCCGCCAGGCAGGCAGCCCTCCCCCAGGAAGGCCCGAGCGCCCCACCTGACCCTCACCTGGTGGCAGGTGCCAGGTGGACCCGAGAGCAGAGAAGAGGGGGAGGCTGAGCCCCCCGGCCCTGCAGGCCCTGCCCAAGGGAGGGAGGCCACAGATCCTGGGTGGGGACAGCTGGGCACAGCCAGGGCACGCCCAGCACCAGGGACTGTCACTTACTGTCCCCACTTGACCGGCTGAGGGTCACCGCTGGGGCTGCCTGCAGGGCCCTGGCAGGTCCCCTGGGAGGGCTCCTGGGAGGGACGTGGGAGGTGCGTGGCCGGGGCCCAAGGGGCAGGGGCAGGAACGGAGCCCGGGGCGGCTGCCCTGAAAAGGGGTCCCCAGTGCAACAAGGGCCTGGGACGGGGGTCCCGCAGGGCGGCCAGCCTGGAGGGTGTGGGGGGCTCGGGAGGCCAAGCGGCACAGAAGCGTCTGTGTGACTGTGGGCCAGGGTCGGGTGACCACGGGCGGTCAGAAGCCGGTCCGTGTTCCCCCTCCTGGCCTGCGTCCCCCTCGTGGCCTGTGTCCCACCCCGATCCGTGTCCTCCCTCCTGGTCTGCGGCTCCCCTGTGGTCCCTGCCTGGCTGCCAGGGCACCGTGCGCCTTGAGCCGAGGCCCCGTCTTCCACCATCATGTTGTTCTCTCCGTGGCTGCCCCCCGAGCCCCTCCCTTCAGGTCCCCCCTGCCTGGCCCTGGCCTGGGGCCCGAGCACGTGCTCCCCACCCTGCAAGCCTCCTGCTTCCAGACGCTCACTCGGTTTGCTGTCTGGCTTCTGCTGTCTTAGCAAAGCCCTGACTTCTTGCCTCCACTTTCAGATCGGCCTCCTTCAATCCAAACTCACATCTCTCCTGCGAGCCTCTCCTGAAAGCCGCAGCGCGGATGGCGTCTCCTGACATCCTGGGCACATTTCTACTGTTCCCCAGCTTGGCGGTTACACGGTCCAGCCCCGGGGGACAGTCAGTGGCCGTGAATCTGTTCACGAGGTTCCACCTGCCCGACGGGGACCAGGGCCTCCCTGGCCGTGCTCTGCCGCCTTCGTTTAGCGAACTCCGCATTCTGGGGTCCTGTGGCTGTAGCACCCCACTCCCGGAAGCAAATCCTGCCCCAGGTAGGACACGTCCATCTGCAAATATCAGAAAACCTCATAAAAGTGTCTTAAACCAAAAGGGATTACTATCCCTCATGGACTGGGTCGAATCGTGTCCCCCAAACCCCCTTGCTCTCAGAACCCCGGGTTGGGCCTGATTTGGAATGAGGCCTTTGCAGTGTAACCGAGTGAAGACGAGGCCGTGCCGCAGCCAGTGGGCCCTCAGCCGGGACCAGTGTCCTCACAGAGGAGAGGGACACAGGGCGAGGAGGACGACCACGGGGAGACGAGCCAGGGACCCGAGGGACGCGGCCACAAGCCAAGGGCATGAGGACGGCCCAGAGCCGCCGCTGGAAGAGCCTCCCCTGTAGCCCTGCAGGGAGCCGTCCCACGACTCCTGATTCGGGATTTCAATCTCCATTGCTCCGCGGCCACGGGCTCCCGACGCTGCCGCCCGCCCCCACCCCGAGCGACTCGCTCACCCCAGGTGTGTCCTTGTCTCACCCACAGGAGTCGGAGCCCAGGAGGGTCGTGGCCTTTGCATGGGGCTGGAGGGGGCCTCTGGTCTGGGCGAGCCGTCGCCTGTCCCCCAACTTTAGCTGCAGACCTGGCGGCCGGGACAGAGGCGGCCATTGCCGTCCACTGCGGCCGTGTGGCTAAAACCCGAAGGCCCTGCAGGCCAGCAAGGGCCGAGAAGGGTCAGGGTGAGAGTGGCCTGACGACACAGCTCGCCTCCATGGAGCCAAGTCTCCCGGGAGCAGCAGCAGGGTCGGGGAGGGTCTCGGGGGGAGGCTGCACTAATCCCTGAGATCATGGGGAGCCCCCAGGGGGACACGGAGACCCTCCCTTGGGCAGATTGTGGGAAGCTGTGGGAGACGCGCAGGCCAGACATACGGTGGCCTGGCGTGGGGGCTCCCCCGCCCAGAGGGTCATGAGGGGTGACACGGGGGGCCTACGTGGACAACGACAAACCACTTCAACGCAAAATAGGGCACCCACTGCAAACACAAGCCAGACGCATAACTTCAAATGGTCCAGCAGCCACGTTAAAAAAAGGATAAGTGAAAGAAGAGGGTGAAATAAATTTTAATAGAATATTTTATGGAGCCCAATATATCTAAAATATTATCACGTCAACACGTAAGCAACATAAAACAGCAACGAGGTGGTTTCCTTCTCTGAGGTGGGTTTTGGAAACCCGGTGTGTGTTTTACACTCTCCACATCTCAGCCCGACTGGCCACGTTTCCAGCGCTCGCTCGGTGGCCCTTGTGGCTGCCACGCTGGACGGCACGGCGTTGGAGGTTCTGCTTTCCCGATGTAAAAGTGGCCCAAGATGCCCGTGTCCTCCCGAGGACCGTGGGACCCACCCACAGCCCTGGGCACGAGGGGGCCCGGCTGTTCCCGTCTGTGGCCACTTCTTCGCTCTGTGCTCGGTGACCCCGGGGCACGGCCGGGTCCAGGGCTCGGGCCTCGGCCCCTGTGGCCCCTGGTGGGGGGTCCGTGGGCTGGGCCCCCACCCCTCGCTGGTCTTCAGCTCGCCCAGCATGCACGTGACCACCTCCTCGTGCTTTTGCCTCTGCTGTGAATGCTCAACGCATCGATGCTTCAAGCATTAAAATGTAAACACGACACAAAACGCGTAGACGTGTTCACCAGCACCGTCCGCCATCGCCAGAGCTGGACGCCATCCGAGTGCCCTCTGTGAGGCCGAGCCACGGAACGTGGAGCACGCACACTGTGGACACGGCCCAGGAGGAAGCCGTGCTGGTCCACACTGCTGCACGGATGACCCGCGACGAGGCCACGCGACCGGAAGAGGCTGGGCACGGGCGATCACAGATAGTGTGATTCCACTTCTATGGGAAGCCCAGGACGGGCAAACCAGAGGCGGAGGGCAGGCTGTGGTTGCTCGGGAGGGGCAGGACTTGGGGGCGAGGGACAAAGGGCACAGGGTGTCTTCTGGGGGTGAGGAAATGTCCCAAAATCGCCTACGGTGATGTCTGCACAGCTTTGAACACACTGAAAAATAACTCATTTATTGTACACGGCAGCCACTCGAAACCACCCTCCCCGAGAGGCCCAGATGGAGCCTGCACCAGCTCGTGGCCCTCCCGGAGCCCGAGCCCTGGACCCCAGGCCCTGGAGCCCCCCAGGGGAGGGAAAGCCCGGTGGAGGCCCCCCAGGGACCAGCCACCCCACCGCACCAGGCGCACAGACCCCATCACCCCCTTCCAGGATGCTGTCCCTTGTAGATAAATGAGAATCGAAATGGCCCATATTGAAAAATAATGTTGTTAAAGCCACTGATTAAGTTTTACACGACCATATGAGAGCAAAGTAAAAGGTTTTAGCTTTTTAATTTAAGAAAAGAGGAAAGTGATATAATTTCAATTTGTGATGAGATGAGATGTTCCGACATTGTAGTTTCGACTGGCTGGCATCCCAGCGTCCTCCACACGGTGAGGGCCAGCTGCAGGGTGGGTGTGTGTGTGACCACCGATCTTCTTTAGCAGTTTCAGGGTCGCTCAGCCCACCTGCATCGGTGTCATGGGGCCACCTGGGCCACCTCGTTAGTGCAGACTTCAAGACCCCAGCCCGGGACGACACAGCCCGAGGGGGACACCTAGCTGGACCGGCTCTTGGGACCTGCCGCCACCTGGTCAAAGGCCTGTGCTGGGAGGAGCCCCAGGAACCCTGGGAAGTTGGCGCTGGGCAGGGGCACCAGGCAGGAGGGGCCGGGAGTCAGAGCCCCAGACTCGTGGTGTGTGGGAGCCACAGCAGTCACAGGGAGAGGGAGGTGCCAGCCCACAAAGGGCAGCGTGCCACAGGGCAACTTCTGCAGCCCACGCCTGCTGGGACGAGGGGCCGGGACCCTGCCGGGTGCCCTGCCCTGGCTGTGCCCCTCCTGCTGGGGTGTGCTGCCTCCAGGGAACACAGCTGCCCCGAGCGCACGGCCACCCCCACCTCGGCCTGGTGCCCGGATAGGGACACGGGGCTACACAGGGTTCTGCTTGGGGGTCCTGTCCTGGGGTCCCTCCTGGGCATCCTCTTGGGGGGCATCCTGGCCCCCATGGGGGCCAAGGAAGCTGGAACCAAGGCCAGCGCACTCCCCGGCATGAGCCTCCTCCAAGACTCAGTTTCCCCTCTTGTCAAAGAGACAGAGCCGTGCATAGAGCTTTCTGGAAGGGCTCACATGGCCCACAGCATGGTGCAAGGGGGTGGGGGCCTTCCTAGGGGGCTCTCCCCCTTCCCCCGCCTCCTCAGACCCCCTGCTCTCTGCCCCAGCCAAGGACAGCCGCTGTCCCACCTCACCCGGCCTCCGCCCTGGCCGGCTGTGTGGCCAGGGAACCCCTTCCGTGTCTGGCCTCAGCTCCCCCCTCTGGAATGGGAAGGGGAAGGATGACCACGGGGGGCCAAGCCCCCCCTTTTTTGTGTGCACACACCTTTGACCTCCCATCCAGGAGCGGGGGCGGGGAGAGGGGGCTGGCAGCGCCCGTGGGGACTGCAGGGCCAAGGGGCCCCGAGGGTGGGGGAGCCCAAATGAAGCCTGAGGTGTCCCCCCACTGCCGCCCACCCCCCAATTACTGCGCCCTAATTCCAGGTCCCCTCGGGGCCGTCCTGGGGGTGCTGGTGGGAGCGCAAGGCAGCTTCTAATGGGGTCTCCACGGCGAGCCGCTCTTGGGGACCCTGCCCGTGGGGCCCGTGGACCCTGGCACGGGGTGGGGCTCGGGCGGGGCCTCTTGAGGAGGGGGCGGTGGGCAGAGATCTGTGGGGCGGGAGTGGCAGGTACAAAGGCCCTGGGGCGGGAGCAGGAGGCAGCTTTGCTGGCGGCCAGGAGGGCTGGAGCAGAGGGTGAGGGGGCAACGGAAGGCGAGGCTGGGGAGCCAGATCCCGCCCGGCATGGGCCTCCCAAGGGGGTGGGCAGGGGTCCCTGCTCCTCTCCTCTCCACAGACCCCGAGGCAGCCCCATGTCCTGGGAGGGCTGGAGTCACCTCCTGGAGCCCAGGCCTGGCCCGGCCGCCCCTCAGCCCCCTCCTGGAATGTTCTCCAATCCCGCTCTCGTTCCCCGGCCCCCACCCACGGGGCTCCAGGGGCTGCGAGTTTGTGGGGGGCAGCCTGGAGCACAGCCCCCCAGACCCTCCACGCACCAAGAGCTGCCTGGTGGACCGCACTGGCTCCAGGCCCACGCATGGGGAGAACAAGGCACTGACATGCATTGAGCACCTGCTGTATGCACAGGCAGGAGGGCACTGGAGAGCCCGGGGTGTCCCTAGCTGGACCCCTCAGCAGCCAAGTGCCCTTGGGCAAGATCCGGAACCTTCTCTGGAGCAGGGTCCCCTTGCCCATCTCGCCAAGGTTGGTGGGACCTGGGGCCGCCCTGCTTCCCGACTGGGGTGGGGTCAGCGCTGTGCCCCGTTCACCCCTGCACGTCTCCTGGAAGAATGGGCACTTGTGGGTCCCCTGCTCCCCAGGGACAGGGTGCTGCGGGGGCTGCTGGCGCAGGCTGGGGGGCGAGCAGGGAGCACGGACCCCGTCGGCCCGCCCTGCCCAGGCGCTCCCGGCAGTCACGGGGCGCGGCGGCGACGGGGGCGCCCAGCGGGTCCCCCACTTCCCTACACCCTCCCGCGGGGCCCCCGTGCGCTCCGCCGCGCCGGCCTCAGTTTCCTTACCGGGGACACGGAGCTGCTCGGCGCAGGGGGCTGCATGGGGCTCTGCCGCCCCCTGGCGGTGATGCGGCCACATCGCTGACCGCGGGGGTCACCCCGGCGCAGGGCTGACCGCTCCGGGACCCAACACCGGGGCCCGGCCCCCTACCCCGCCCCTCTGCCCCCCACCCGGTCCAGCACCCCCTCTCCGGCCACCCACCAGACCGGGCTGAGCACCTTTGGGGAGCCCCAGAGCCCCCACGCCCCGCCCTGGGTGCAGGCCTCTTCCTCCCAGGCGAGGGCCGTGTCTGGCTCGTGGGGGACACTGAGGTCAGGGAAGGGAGGGAGACCTCGGACACAGGCCCCGGCCCGACGGGGGGCCCCACGGGGTTCCCACTGCAGCGCCATCGCGGGGCGAGGCCTGGGGCCCCTCCCTTCTCCGAGCCTGCGGGGGGCCCCGAGGGGCTGGCGGGAGCCCTCGTCCCTGTGCCCAGGGGCTCCCGAAGCCCTCCAAGGTCGGCGGGGTCGCAGCTGGCCACGGGACAACAAGCAGGTCTCTGGGTCCCTCCCACTGTCACTCCTTCCAGACAAGCCCCTGGGACCCCCTCAGAGGCCTCCGGACGCTGGGGGCTGGGCCCCACCCTGGCCTGGAACCTGCCCCCTGCCCAGCGCTGCCGCCTGCCCCCAGGCCACCCCAGCCAAGGTGTGAGGGACCCCTACCTCCAGGACCGCCCTGGGGGCAGGCTCCCTCCTGCAGTGGCAGAAACAGAACAGGGGGATGCGGCCACAACCCCCTCCCAGACGGGGAGACTGAGGCACCGCGTGGGCTGACTGTCCCCCAGAACACCTTCAGGTCCTCACCCTGGGCCCTGCAAACGGGACCTTATTTGGAGTGGGCAGGTCGGGTCAAGGGCAGGGGACCCTCTCGGAGCCAGCGGGAGACACGCAGACCCCCGGGGGACAGGCAGAGGTGGGAGCGATGAGTCTGCAAGCCGAGGGGCAGCTGAAGCCAAAAGGACCCCCCGGGTTTCGGAGGGGCCCTGCCGCCCTCCCTCCCGGCTCCGGAGTCCACTTTGCGGCTCTAACCCCGGGGGGCAGAGGCTACAGGCCCCAGGGCCACGCCCGGATTCGGGGTCGGCCACAGCCCTTGTCCCCTGGCCTCCGGGCGAGGACACGGCCGAGATGCCACAGAGACGTCCACGCTGCCCGTCCCAGGCCGCTGCTGCGCCCACCCGGGGGGCACGGGGGTGGGAGCGAGGGAGCAGGTCACGTGGCAGCCTCTTTATTGAGGGGCTCCTGCCCTGCGCCCCTCCCAGTGCCCGGGCCCAGAGCAGGGGGGTCCGTGCAGCCCCCCGCGGCTCACTCGGGGGTCCCATTCTTGCTCCGGAGAGACCAGATCTTGGACAAGCTGAACTTGGACTTCTTCCTCTGGTCCCCGCCGCCACTGCGGAGGCCTGCGGGGAGGACGGAGAGCAGGCTGCTGCCCGCCCCGCGGGGTCCCTCCCCGCCCCCGCCAAGGGAAGGGGGCCCGGCACTCCTGCAGGAGGCCCTCCAGATGGGCTCGCGCCTGCCTTCGGGACTTCCCCCCGGGCTGGGCCCTCAGGGGACACTCTGGGGGGCCGGAGCAGGGGCCCAGCTGCCGTCTCCGGGGGCTTCTCGGCTCCCTGGAGGGATGGGGAGCTCACTCCCATGGGGGGCCCGGCCACGGTTACCCAGCTTCTGGATCATGTCCTGCAGCACCTGGTCCTCCTCCTGCTCCCTGCGGGGGGAACGGAGGTGCCGTGAGGGGCGTGGGGGGCTCACGGCTGGCTTCCCGCCGGGTGACACGAGGAGGGCAGGCCCAGCCGACCTGCTCGGGGCCCCTGCACCCCGCATGGCCTGGGCTAGTCCCTCCTCCTCATTGTGGGACGGGAGAGCCCCGGGGGGGCGTGATGCGGCCACGTGGACGATGCTGGGGGGCACGCACAGCTGCGTGAGCTTAAATCAATCGGAGTGAAAGCAAAGGGAGCGCCAGGCTGCTCGGCTGCACCGGCCGCACGGCAAGCGCCCAGTGGCCCCGCGCCAGGGCAGGGACGTCCTACGGGAGGGGCCGCGAGGGGCGCCCCTGGAGGGGCTGGGGAGGGGCTGGGGGTCAGCGCCGCCCGCCTCACCGGAGCCGGTCCTCGTCCAGGCAGTCCACGATGTCACTGCGGTCGTTCACGGTGCCCACGTACCGCTGCAGCAGCTCCTGCTCCTGCTGCCGCTCACGGGGCGACTTCAGGGCCTCTGCGGGCACCGCCTGGGGGTCAGCAGCCCCCGACCCCACCAGCTCCCACCCCTCAGGCACTAGCGTCCCCCTGACCAGTTTATCGACCTCAGTGTCGGGGTTCCCCGTTCAAACAGGAAGGGGTGACTTGGGGGCTCGGGAGACAGGCTCTGCCTGCTGGCAGTGGGCACAGGAGGGGGCGGGGGGCGGGGAGAGGGGAGGGGGCAGGAGGGAGGGGAGGGGGCAGGAAATTTGGGCACAGAGAGACAGAGAGATGGGGACGGACAGAGAGGACGGCCACGCAAGAGAGGCAGAGACTGGGTGAGGCCAGGGAACCTGGGGCTTGGGGTGCAGCCCCCTGCACCTCCACTTCGGACTCAGCCTCGAGCAGCCAGCGCACCGTGGTTTTGTGGGTGGTGCTGCCGCGGCAGCCCCGGGAACTAAGACAACTGCCAACAGCTCCCCTTCCAAGCGCTCACTACCCACCAGGGGCTGCTCCAAGCACCCCGGGAAACCAACTCAAGTGCTCTTGGCCCTGGGCGGGAGGAGTGGGACGGTTTCCGTTCTGCAGTGGAGGAAGAACCCAGCACAGCCAGGTCCAGCGACTGGGCCAAGGTCACACAGCAGGACGGGGGCCGAGGTTTGCGCCCGGGCCCGGCTCCACGTCCAGGCCCAGCCCACGGCGCGGCCAGCGGGGGGCTCACCAGGCTTGGCCATCAGCCGCCGCAGCGCGCCCTCGATGTCCAGCTGCTGCGCCTCCAGCTGCTGCTCCTTGGACCTGCCCAGGTGGCCGCGGGTCTGAGCCTGCCCGGCCCGGCCGCCCCCTCCCACCGCAGCCCACCCTGGGCCGAGGGCCGGCCATGTGCGAGGGGCCCTGGGCCGGCGACCGCTCACTTGTACATCAGCTCCGACTCCAGCCGGAGCAGCAGCTGCTTCTGGTGAATGAGCCGGAACCAGTCCGCCATGAGGGCATCCTCCGAGTCATCTGCGAGGGGAGCCAGGCCGGCTGCAGGGGGCTCCAGGGGCCCCCAGCCCCAGCCCCAGCCCCTGGCCACAAGGCAGGGCAAGGAGCACCCGCAGCGGGCGGCGGGCTGGGGCAAGGGTGGCCGCAGGGCTGGAGCGGGCGGCTGGCAGCTGGGGGGGGTCTAGCCTAAAGCGCCACAGAGGTCAAGGCTGGGGCCTGAGGGGCTAGCCTGGACTCGGGGTCTGGCTTACCTCCCTCGGCCGCCCGCAGCCGCTTCTCCAGCTCCACGCCCCTGAGTTCCAGGACGTCCAGCTGCCGCTCGATGTCCTGCACCTGCCTCTGGATGACCTCCTGGGGCACGTAGTCGGGGTGCAGCTGGGGGGCAGGGACGGTGAGGGCGCTGCGTGGCCTCCTGGACAGCCACCCCCACTTCCCAAGACCCCCCACCACTCACCCTGACGGGGGAGGTCACGGCCTTGTCGGATGGAGGGGGGACGCCGGCTGGGCCCGAGGGCATCCCTGGAGGAGGGGCGAGATGAGCCTCCTGCCCTGGGCCACCGCCACCCGCTCCCCATCACACCCCACCCGGGACCCCAGCTTCCCTGCCCCAGGCCACCAGGCATCAAAGGACATGAGCCTGCAGGACACGGGCAGCTGTGTCCACGCTAAGTCCTGGGCCCCCTGCCCCAGGGCCCCTCCGAGCCCTCGGCCACCAGGTCCCTTAGGCTGCCCGGGGCAAAGAGGCCCCTCCCTTCAGCACCCCTCCAAGGAAGGCCCCACCTTCAAGCCCACCCCCCCGTCCCAACTGGCCAACCTCTGCCCACCCCCAGGGGTCTGCAGGGGCCGCCGTCACCCAAAGCCCCTCCCCCAGAACGCCGCCCCCTCCATTCCAGGCCTGATGCACTCCTATTCATCCCTCAAATCCCCATTCTGGCATCGGCTCCCCCCACAGGCCTCCTTCACCTCATCCCCACCCCAAAGGCGCAGAAGCCCCACTGGGCTGACCTGGTTTGTCCTCCTCCTTCCGTCTGGGGGGCTCGGGCAGCAGCCAGTCCCCAGAGATGTCCAGGCTGGCAGGGATGGCCAGCTTCCTGCGGTGGGACGGGGAGGGGGCTGCAGCTGCTGAGGGTGGAGAGCCGAGCAGGTCAGCACAGCGGGCCCAGGGACTCCACCCCCTGCAAGCCCGAGCCTGTGGCCCACCCAGCACCGAGGCAAGAGGCTCAGCAGGGTGTGCTCCTGCGCCAGCCTGCTGGGTGGGCAGTCGCTGCACCCTGCCCCAGACGGACAGTGACAGAGGGGTGTGGGCCTCCGGGCCGACGTGGAGCCAGTCCCCACCAGCCCTCTGCCCACGATGTCCTGTCACACCCACCCAGGGGGGCAGACGTGACCCTGCATGGCAGAGAGGGGTCCTGCATCCAGTGATGGGAGCTGGATGTGGACGCAGGGCAACTGGGAACATACACGCACACACACTCAGAGGCACGTGCAAGCACGCTCCAGACACATGTACACACATGCAGACACAAGCACACGCAGAGCTGCACACACGTATGCAGACACATGCACACACATGTAGGTACAAACATGCACACACGTGTGCAGGCATGCACACACATACGCATGCGTGTGTGCAGACTCACCCCCCCAGGACCACCCACTCCTCGGGCTGAGCAGGGCCCCTGACCCTCCGCTCTGGGCAGGGGCCACCATAGGTCCAGGCACCCAGGAGCCGGGACAGCCCCCTCCCTTCAGGTTGGGGGACAGGAACTCAGGGAGGGTGGCTGGGGATGGCCTGTGGGCAAGAGGCAGGCTTCAGGCATGGCTGGACCCAGGAGCCCCTCCGACCATTAACCCCCAGGCTGAAGCCCCCCAGCCTCCCCTGGCAGCCGGTTCCCAGAAGCCCACTCTCCCGAGGCAGGGCAGGCAGCCCCACGGGGCCCCGGGGTTCCCGTCCAGCATTACCTGAGAGGCTGGGCCCAGGACCAGCTGTGTCCGGCACTCGCTCAGCTTGCACGGGGGTCAGCGTAATGCGGACGCCCCCCTTGGGGCTCCCTGAGACCTTCCTGGGTACATCGCCCGCTCTCAGCTCTCCCGGCCCCCCTGGCTCCTTCAGCTCCAGAGCCCTGGGTCACAGGTGTGAGGGCAGTGAGGAAGGCAGAACAAGCCGTCCCTGCACCCACCGGCCCCCGCGCTGGGGCCACCTCGACGACAAAGCCACATGCAGCCGGCCTGGGTTCCAAATAACCGCCCTCCTGCACGTCCATGCAGCCGGAACGTTCCTGGGCGCCCCGGAGCATGCTGGGTGCTCTGGTGTGATGGCATCGTGGGGGTGTGCACACGCTCAGGTGCTCCCAGGAAGCACACGCAAGGCACCGACAGCCGTGTGTGTGTGTGTGTGTGTGTGTGTGTGTGTGTGCGCTCTGCACCCTGGGGTGGGTGAGAGAGCTGGCGGCAGCCATGGCACACGGCGCTCCCCAGGGCACAGCTGAGCTCACTGAAGCTGCTCACCCCCTTCCCTGCCAGTGTGGGGAGAACTGGGTCCCCCAGAAAGATGCGTCCAAGTCCCAACTCCCTTTACCTGAGAACGTGACCTGATTCAGAAATAGGGTCATCGCAGATGAAATTAATAAATTAAGAGGAGGCGCGCTGGACAGGGTGCGCCCTGAATCGGATGAAGGAGAGAGAGACATACGGACACAGACACACAGACGTGCAGAAAGAAGATGACAGAGAGGAGACGACAGAGAGGAAACCGCGTGAAGATGGGCAGAATCAGAAACGCAGCCACGCGCCCGGAGAACTGGGGGTCACTAGAAGCTGGAAGGGGTGGGGAGGAGCCCCCCAGAACCTCGAGGGGCCCTGCCAACTCTGCAACTTCAGACTCCTGGCCTCTAGAATCATGAGAGGATACGTTTCTGTTGCTTTAAGTCCCCCAGTTTTGGTGCTTATGGTGGCCCTAAAATGCTCAGACCCTGTGCTGGCCGATTTTGAGGAGCCACCCCTTGCCCGCTGCAGAGCGTCGTGTGGGGTGGGGTCTCAGCCTGGCCGCATCGTCCTGCCTGGGGGGCAACGAGCGTTTGTTCTCCTCCGCCACGGTGATCGGTTCAGAGAAGAGCGGGGAGCCCCTGAGATCCCCCCCCCACCAACCTCGAACGTCCCCGTGTCCCGTGAGCCAGCTGTGTGTGCGCACACACGTGTGCACTGCCAGCCACTGCCTCTCACCCACACGCCGGGTGCCCCTGTGGGCAGCTCTGGGCCCCCCGGTCCTGTGCCGGCTCCCAGAGCCTCCCCAGCCCAGGACCCCCTTGAGGCCCACTGCCCCTCACCTCTGCGCGGGGGCCCTCACGGCCACGGGCTTCAGACGTGCCCTCCATCCGGTCGGCCCGTCCTCCCCCCCTGCCTGGGGGCTGGCGCTTGGGCCTGGGGAGAGGGGCAGGGGTCACGCAAGGACACAGGGGGAACGGGATATGTCCCATCTCCCCGCAGCCCCCTCAGAAGCCACAGCCCGCAAGGGGCCCCGGACGGTAAGTGCGGGCCGGTTCCTGTCGGTGCTGGAAGGTTCCACGGCCCGGGGAGACTCCTCCACTCTCAGGGCCGGGGTGGCCGCGTGGTTCCCAGCCCCAGCCTTCATCAGTTAAACCAAAGACCGGCTCCAGGAGACCCCCAAAGGGGTCCACCCGCGGGGAGGGGCCACAGGCCCTCGGACATTGGGCAACACAGAGAAGGGTCGTGAGAACCCAGCAGCATTAGACGGGCAAGACTGGCAGAGGGTCAGCCACGGAGCAGCGACCGTGACACCCCACAGGGGGTGGGGGCCCACGGACCCGGGTAGAGCAGGGTCACGGCCCCACACCCACTGGGCGCCCTGCACCAAGATGTGCATGGAGCGGGCAGCCCCACAGGGTGGAGGGTGGCGTTTGGCCGGGCAATGGGCAGTGGATACCCAGGGCAGCCCTGTGGGGTGGGGGCAGGGGCTGCGGCACAGAAGCAGAGGAGAGACCCCAAGGGCCCGGCCAGGACCCTGCAGGACGCTGCAGAGCGAGATGCCCGCCCCTGCGCCCTGGGCCCCCCAGGGGCTCTCACCCTTCACCATCGGGGCCTCTGGCTTCACCCCGGGGCCAGCAGCTCCCCCACTGGCACCCGAGGACACACTTGGGCCCTTCCTGCCCAGCTGGGGTGACACGGATGACTGGGGGGTGGTGTCCACACCCAGGGACGATGACGGCCCAGTCCTCGTAGCAGCTCTGGGAGCCGGGGGAGACGCCGATGGGGAGGGCTTGGATGAGGGGCTGGCTGCAGACCCCTCGGCTCTGGGACGGGAATTGGGGGCAGGGGAGGCGGCTGGGGCAGGCCTGTGTGCGAGAGACACACGTCAGGCCCAGCTGGGCCCAGGAGCTCCCCCTGCTACCACCCCGAGCCACTTCCCAATGCCTGCCTCCGCTCCAGCCAGCAGGGCCGCAGCTGATTCTACCCCCTGGATAAACCCAGGGTCAGCCGAGGCTAAAACGCTTCACACTCCAGGCAGCACCGGGGGTTCAGCCCCTGAGACCCCCCATCCTTAGCTGTGGCTGCCCGGTTCTGCCCAGCTCCGTCCTCATGGTGGCCTGCAGCCCTGTGTGTGTGGGACCCTGTGGGGCCATCCTGCATTCCCACGTGCCAGAGCCTGGCTGTGCGCTGGGCAGGCCTCGGCCCCTCTCCGTTATGCAACCAGCTCCTCTCCCCTCTTCTTCCCGTCCTCTGGGTCTAGACAGCCGAGCTGGGTTCCCAGAGGGGAGCTGGGCCAGCGAGGCACACCCCACGACCCATCCCTGGGCACCAGCAGCCGACCCAGTGAGTGGGGTTCAGGCAGGTCTGAGGCATCTCATTCCTCACCGGCCAGGAATCTGCCCCCCACACCACCCACCTGCGCCTACTCGGGGTCCACAGGCTGAAGGCCCCGGGGGGACCCCGGATAACAGGGAGGGAAAGGCTGAGCCCAGCACAGGTCTCCCCGGCCAGTGCTCCAGCCCCAACCAGGGTGGGGACTGGGAAAGTGGGGTCACACTCCGGCCTCTGACCCTCGTCTGTAGCGTGGGTGTTGGACACCCAGACCCTGAGTGTGGTCACCCACTGCCCAGGTGATGCTCGGAGGGTGCAGAGTGACCTCCTTCCGCCCTGCCCGACGGCCACCCCCACAGTCCCCATCTCCCCGTTTCCCAGCCGAGGGACTGAGGCTCCGGGGACACGCAGCACGGCACCGCGGCCCCTCCCCAGGCTGACCCCACCCACCTGCCAGGTGCCTGAGCGCCCGTCGCCCCGAGCCCCGGGAGGGTCTTCCTGAGGAAGCTCAGTGCCTGCTGCCTGCTGCCGTCCCCCGAGGGTGCGTCCACGGGAGCCGGGCGCCCCAGCGCTGCTCTCTCAGGCCCCGGGGCCAGGCCGCTGCTGGGTGGCACCGTGGGCGTCTGGAGGAACTTCTCCCGGGCCTGCTGGGTCCTGGAGGCCGACGGGGTCCAGGCTGGGGCGGCTGTGCCGAGAGACGCCGGGCTTGGGCTGCGCTCCGGCTGAGCCCCTCGCCAGGAGGCCCAGTCCTGTGACACGGCCAGGTGAGGGTCCGGGATAGCCGGGGGCATGGCGGGGCAGGGGCTGACAGCCGCGGTGCCCCGAGCCGGCAACGACCAGCCTGCCAGGGAGCTGTTGGTCACCCGCGTGCCGGCCTTGCCGCCCAAGGGGGCAGGAGCCCTGGGGCCCGTGGAGAGCCTGGGCTGGGCCGGGACCCCCATGAGGGCGAGGGAGGAGGTGGTGGTGGCAGGGTTGGGGGCAGCCAGAACAAAACCCTTGGCAGTGGAGTTGCCCACCACAGGCTCCCGAGCTGACCACCGGGTCCCTGGCCCTGCTTCTCGAGGCTCAGCCACCTCCCGGGCCTTCCCCAGGGCTCTGGGGGGCCTGGGGTCTGTGGGGGCGGCCAGGTCTGGTGGCGCGGGGCTTGCAGAGTGGGTGGTGGTGGGGTGGCTGGTGCAGACGAAGACGCCCGGCTCTGCAGTGGCCCTGTAGGCCCCCGAGCGCAGGGTGCTGGAGCACCGCTCACACCTGGGGGGTGGAAGTAGGGCCGTAAGGGCTGGATGCTGCTTGTCCAGCCGCTCAGGCCACCGCTCGTGCCTGCAGAGTGCCATTCCCGGAGCACGCGCCTCTGGTTCTACATCCTTCCACGTGGTCGTTTATTCATTCAACAAACACCTCTTGGACTGGCTCTAACCACTTTAAGGTACCTCATTAGAGCACGGACACCCCAGAAACCTCCTCAGGGGCCGACCAACCCCAGATGCTGCTGAGTATTGGGGAGACCCTATTCTTGTCCCCCAGGGGCTCCCTGGCATTAAGGAAAGGGATTGCAGATGGCCCAGAAATAAAGACCTAACAAGGGAGGCCCAGTCAGCCCATCTGAAGGACAGCAGGGAGGGGGCCCCAAGGCGAGGGCTGAGGACACCTGGAGTTCAGGGGGAGGGGAATGGCACCGTGGGGTCAGGGAAAGAGGCCGAGGGGCCACGGCCAGGATGGGAGGGTCCTGGTGGCATGTTGGGGAGATGGGAGCCATGCGCAGAGTTTGAGCAAGAGACACCCACTCAGGCGTGCTCAGAGCTCCGGTGCAGAAGAAAGTGGGGCGGGGGGCGTGGCCTGTGCGAAGGCGTGGCCTGTGCGAGGGCGTGACCTTGGAGGGGCGGGGCCTGGCCTGGAAGGGGGCGGGGCCTGGCCTGGAAGGGGGCGGGGCCTGGCCTGGGCGTGGTCTTGGCGGGGCGGGGCCTACCTGAAGCAGTTGCGGTGGAAGAGCCTGCCGTCTACCAGGTGCCGCTGCACCAGGTGCACGTGACCGCCGCAGGCCGCGCAGGTGCTGCTCACGGAGCCGCCGGCCCGGACCTGGCCATGGGGGGGGGTCCTGGCTTTGAGGGCCGGGGACCCAGGCCCTGTCGCCCCCCAGCACCCGGGCTCCTGCGGCGGCTGGAGGCCCCGGCCCCACCCGAGAAGCGGGGAGTCCAGGAGTCCCTTCAACCCTTTGGGCTAAAGGTCGCGGCCCCTCCCATCCCGGCCCCGCGGAGGCAGGTCACCGGGTGGAGCCCGGAGGGGTCTGCTCTGCCTGGGACCTCCTGGGCCTCAGTTTCCCCGTCTGCACCGCTCGGGGCCAGCGGGCCCGGTGGGCTCTGGATAAACTATCCGAGGCTCCCGGGGCCCTGGGGGCGCGCCCCAGCCCGGACCATTGCCTCGGTGGGCGGCCTGCAGGCCCAGGGGCCCCCGATAAGAGCCGGTGGCAAACGCGAGAAAGCAGAATAAGGGGGCCGCGGGCGGGGGGCGCTTACGGCCTTTGGGGGTGCGCGCTCCGCCCCCGCGCTCCGCCCCTGCAGCTGGGCCGGGGCCTTCTTCCCCCGCGGCTCCTCCTCGCAGCCCTCGGGGGGCCGCTTCGTGCCGGCCACGCCCCCAACTGGCAGGAGACAAGGGGGGTCCCCCAGGACCGTCGGCTCCTCTGCTGGGGCCCCGGCGGCCTCTCCCCTCCCTCCCCGCCCGCCGGGGCCCTCGGGGTCAGGGCAGAGGGACTTTTCTGTTTCCCCACAAGGCAGAATGGAGGGCGCGGCTGGCCCCCTGCCGGGAGGGATTCCGGGGATTTCTGAGGCGGGAGGAGCAAGGAGGGGCTGAGGGGCGGGATCCACAGGCTGAAGAAAGTCCCCCCCCACCCCGGCCCCCCTGGAGATGAGTCAGGGTCAAATGGGGGTGGGGGTGGGGGTGCCTGCAGCCAGGCCCCCGAGGCGGGAGCCGCCGGCATGGAGCACCAGCGGTGCAGACGGAGGGGGCGGGGGGCCGGACGCACTGGGGGCGCGGCCGTGGAAGTAGTTGTAGTACTGGGACACGTAGGTCAGGATGCTCAGCCGGTCCGGCACCCTCAGGGCCACCATGTCCTCCGCGTCCAGCAGGGCCGGGATGCCAAGCTGCTCCTCGGCCACGCGGAAGGCCTGGGGGGATGGGGCGGTGGTCAGCAGTCCCCCTCGGCCTGGAAGGGTCGGGGCTCAAGGCTGCCGTCTGCTCCTCCTGGGACCACCCTGGGGCTCAGTTTCCCCATCTGGACAGACAGCAGCTGAGGCTGGGCCCCTAGTCCCTTGCGGGACACACCCCAGCCTGGGCCATTTGTTCTGGGGACATCCTATGGCCCCCAACACCGCTGGGGCTCCCTCCAGCCCTGCACAGCCCTGGCCAATGCCAGCCCCACCAGGGACACGCTGAGCCCTCCTGGGGGTCCATTGGAGGAGGAGCAGGGGGCTGTGTTCACAGAGCACCTCCTGTGTACCAGACGGCCCCCCACCCCACCCCTACCTTGCACGCCCTCCCCCCAAGTGCCCCATGGCCTGGTGCGCAGCAGGGGACGGGAGGGACAGTGCTGTCCGGGTCCCCAGTTCTGAGCCCTGGTCTCCTTGTCCCTGTCCCTCGCCGCCTCTCTGCTCTCCTCCCCCGGCTGCAGCTCCCCCTCCGGGGCAGCACACCCCAGCCCCCCTCGCCCCCTCCCTGACTGCGCTGGTTACACACAGCCCCCACCTCCTCCCGCCCCGCCACCCAGTGCCACCGGCACCCAGCGTGGTGCTCGCCCCTCTCTCAGCTCAAACCCCAGCTGTGAGCCGGCCTCCTGTTCCACCGGGAGACGCCCCCACGCCCAGCTCCCCCCACGCTGGGCACCAGCAATCCTGCCCTCTGCCTCCTGCATCAAGCCCCCCCTTCTAGAACATTCCCATCAGCCTCACAGACTCGTGGTCAGTCTCCCTGTTTAAAAAAAGCACCCATCCACTTTGCTTCTGCCACCTGCCGTCCCATTTTTCTGGACCTTTTAAAAGCAAAATTTGAAAATAGTGACATGTTTATGGCTTCCAGCTCCCCCCTTCTCACTCTGTTCCAGCCCCCCCACCCCCAGCTGCCCCGGCCTCCTACTGTTTCCCCACCAGCCTGGAACCCCCGGCCCAGGCCCTGCCCGTGCTCTTCCCTCTGTCTGATCTCCAGGGGCTCCCCACTCCGTTACACCTCCCCTGGAGTCACCTCTCAGCGCGGCCCCCACACCCATTCCCGTCTGAGCTTTCTGCGGTGGCGGATGCGCTCTCCTGCACCGTCCAACCCAGCAGCCCTGGACAAGTGCTGGGGTGATGGCGGAGCTGACTGTTTAATTTCAGTTCACTTTAATTAAGTTAAAAGTCAGTCCACGCCGCCCAGGTGGCGAGTGGCCCGTGTGGGACGGCGCAGGTGTGACGGGGCCTGTCCCCGCCCATGCTCTGGACACCCCCCGGGAAGGCGCCCACCGGCCACAGGGTACAGCGGCCACAGGGGACCCTGGGCCCGACGGGCGGGCACGGCAGCTGGGCCCACCCCCAGGCCCTCACGCAGCCGCCTTCCCGGAGCCGCCCCCGCGGGCCCGGCTCTGCTTGGGTGGTCTGGGCTCGGCCGCCCGCCGGGAGGGGGTCATCCGGCCACTTCCTGCCCCTCCTTTCCCCATGGAGCCTGGTCACAAGATCAGAGGCTTTTCCCGGAAATCTGAGGTCAAGAGGCCCAGGTCAGGGTTCACTGTGAGCTCAGGAAAAGGTCTGAGCCCTCGGGGCCCAGTGGCCCCTCAGACACGGGTTGGGGGCTGGGGGAGACCCCGGCTTTGAGGCCCTGGGCAGCCAGGACCGGTCTGGGGACAGCTCACCAATTTGTTGTTCTCATAAATGTTTTCCTTCCTGAGAGCATCGAAGTTTCTGGAAGATAAAAGCACAGTGTCCAAAGCAGATCAGAGGCCAGCAGAGTCGGGGGCTGGAAGGGTCAGCTTCTGCGAATGGGGTGGGGGCTGTGAAGGGGCAAGGGCACACAGCCGACTCGAGGACGGCCAGGCTGTGGCCGCCCCAGCCACCTGGGCACTCAGCCTTGGCCTGCACCTCCAGAGCCCCCACCCACCGACCCGCCCCGACCAGAGAGGCCCAGCCACCAGCTCAGAGCAGCACAGCTTCCAACTTGCTCAGCAGGGAGGGGCTGCGGGGGGTCTGGCGTCCCGGGGTGGAGAATACAGAGTGGACAGGGGCAGAGCTGGACACGGACACCCTGTGCCCCACCACACGCCAGCGGAAGTTACAGCCGGGCAGCCCTCACCCCACGCCCGGACACATGCCCTGCAGAACAAGCCCGGGTCCGAGCACGGCCGGCCTTTTGGGGTCTGGGGTTAACATGCCCCTCGGCTCCATCTGTCCACATCACTGTCCATGGGGCCTCAAGGGCACCGTGACCCCTTCACTGTGACCTCTTGGCCCGGGGGGAGGGGGCACGGGATGGGGGCAGCATCCTGACCCCCCAGGCCTTCATGCAGGGCCCCAGCAAGCCCCATCTGCTCGGAGCCTCGGTTTCCCTGTCCTAGAGGACACCCGCTGAACTGCGGATGGTGAGCTCAAGGGCGGTCCTGTCAGGAAGGCTGGGCGGGTCGGGTGGACAGGGAGGGGCCCGGGACCCCTGTGCCCACCCGCTCTGAGCCCGGCCTGGCCGGCACAGCTGGCCCCAGTGAGCCCAGTGGTGAGCCAACCCGCCTCCCTGACCCTGAAAACCCCTGGAGCACAGGCCGCGAGCCCATTGCACAGAAGAGGAAACCGAGGCTGGTGGGTCAGGGGTCGGGGGGCGCTGGGAGCAGGGCTGCCATGTGCTCTGCCCTCCCCCTCCTCAGGAGCCCCTCCTGCCGCTCCTGGCCAGCCGTCCACCCATCTGCTGGCTCTTCTGGAAAGCTCCGCCGTTTCCAGCTTGGGCCATCCCCCCCTCCCAGATAACATGTTCCAGATGCCGAGATCACCCCTCGGTGTGACCTGCCCCCCGGGCACTCACTCGGCAGGAGGAGCCCCCACCCCGGGCTGGCCGAGCAGGGCGGCTTTTGGCACCGCTGGGCCCTGGGCAGAGGCTCCGGCGCCTGCTGCCCACCCGGGCTCACGGCCAGAGGTGTACCTGGCCAGCAGGGCCCCTGCCCCCTCTCCCCGTCCCTGGGGACGCTCAGGTGCTTCTCCAGACCTTCCGGAGGTCAGGACCCGAATGGCCATGTCCCCTTGCGGTGCCCGGCCAGCCGGGGCGGATGACCAGCTCCGTTCTGTCCACCTCCCTCCCCGCCTTGGTCACTTGGGGGGCTGCACTGGGCCCCCTGGGTGGACACAGGGGTGCCCAGCCCCCCCACAGGACAAGCCTCTGCCCCAGACCCAGAGTGAGCGTCTCAAAGCTCCAGCGATCAAGGGGCCCCAAGACCCTTCCGGGGCTCCCCAGGACAGGGGTGCCAGGCGCCGTGGAGCAGAGCCTCAGGGCAGAGGTGGGGGCTGCGGAACCTGCCTCTGCTCATGCAGGGACCCGGGACCCCCAGGGTCGAGAGCAGCTGCTCGGGCCAGGCCAGTGCACCTGGAGGGGTTCGCCTGCCCAACGCTCCTGGGCCAGGGGATGCTCGGGGGTGACCCCACCCTCTGCTGGGGGGCGGCTCAAATGTCCTTGTGAGGCTGAGAGGCTGCAGCCCCCCCAGCCCCCCAGCACCTCGGGGTGCTGGGAGTGCACCCCCTTCCAAAGCCCCGGAGAGTGGACCCCACTGTTCACTTCCTGGAACAAAATGCAGCCAGGCAGGGGGTGGGCGCGTGGCCAGGGGGGGCTGGTGGGGGACAGAAGGGAAAGTGGGTGCAGAGCCGCTCCCCAGCCCCTCCCGCACATCTGGAGTTGATCCGTCATGGAGGGGGTGGGGCAGGAAAGGAGGAGGTAGAGACAGACAGACAGACAAACAGACAGACGCAGAGAGACCGAGAGCGATGGAGAGAGAGGGAGAGGCAGAGGGAGGGCGAGGGGGAGACGCGAAAGCAGCAGGTGCCCGAAGGTCCAGCCAGGGCGGCCTTGGGGGGCCGAGGGCACGAGAGTGGGCGCCACATCGGAGCCGGGGAGGCCCCGGGGGGGCACCGGCCGGGGAGGGCGGCAGGAAGGAGGGGGCTGGCGGGCCGGGCTGAATCCCCCACCTCTTGCTGCCCCGGGCCCGCTGCCGCCCCTCCCCGGCCAGGGCAGAGCCTGACCCCCCCCACGCCACCCCCAGGAGGGCCCGGCCAGGGGGGTGCAGCTGGGACTCCCGCTGGACGGCTGGAGCGGCAGAGCTCTGGCCAGGGCGGCAGAGGGGACTGGGCAGCGGGCCTCGGGCGGGAACAGAAGGCCACTGTCCCCAGGCCGCTTCCCGCTGACTGCGAGGCCCTGTGGGCGGTGGGGGCAGCCCGGCCGTGCCCCCCTCTGCACGGCCCCAGAGGCTTCTGGGAGGAGGCCTCAGAAGGAGTCTGTCCCTCGACCCCCAAACACAGGCGAGTCCCAGGGACCCCTGGCACAGTCGGGGGACCCTCGGCCCAAGGCCTCCGAGCAAGGCCAGCTCACCCTCCCCGCCTCTGCCCCAGGAGTCATTGAGGTCACCCCGTCACATGGCTGGCTCTGCAGCAGGACCCCAACTTCCCGACACCCCAGGGGCAGCCTTTCCACGATGCCTCAAACCGCCCGAAGCCCTACGCCCCTCTCCTCAAACAGCTGGGGGAAGGCACCCGGCAAAGCCTCCCCGCACCCCGTCCCACCGCCCAGCCCAGCCCCCCCGGGAGCCCCGGGCCTGCCATGGGAACTTCGGCCCCTCCGGGTGGCTGGAAGGAGAAGGGGCGCGGCCTTGCTGCAGGGGACCTGCCCGGTCCTGACACCCAGGGCGAGGCTGTTTGTTCTGGGCGGTTCCTGGGATCACCTGGCTCCTGGCTGTGGAGACGGGGCCTGGGGGGACAGCGCGGCAGCCGCCAAGCCCTGACCAGAGGCCTCCCTGCAGGAAACCCGCAGGGGCTGGTGGGCACCTGGGCGGGTGTGTCCCGTGGGCCTGGGTGCCGAACTGCAGAGGGAGCCTGGGGGGCCCGTGGGGGTCACGTGGGCCTCGATGTGACCCCCTGCCCGCCTGGCCACGGCCCCCCATCCCCAGGTGGGTGCAGTGAACTGGTGAGCGCGTCGGGGGCCCAAGCTCCCACTCGGTGGGCTCAGCACCCCCCACCGCTGCTCTCCAGCTCCACGCAGGAGGAAACGGGAGGCTCAGATTAGACCAGGGAAGGACGTCCTGGAGGCAAAGCGAGGCGACACCTCAGCAGGATGTCCCTTTCCTGCTGCCAGAGCGCTTCAGCGAGACCCCGTCCCCAGCCGCCCTCTCACCACACACACGTGGCCCTGGTCACACGCGTGGAGTCATGTCAGCCAACACGGAGCAGACCCGGCCACGTGCCCACCCACAGACGCCCCCTCCGCCCCCATCCCAGCCCTCACCACCGCCCGGGGCGACACTGTCTTCACTCGTCCACCTGTGTGCCAATGTCTGGCCATTTAGGGGGTCAATCCCTGCCCTCCGCCCCCATCCCAGCCCTCACCACCGCCCGGGGCGACACTGTCTTCACTCGTCCACCTGTGTGCCAATGTCTGGCCATTTAGGGGGTCAATCCCTGCCCACAGGGGCCCAGGCGGGTTGCAGCAGGCGCCCAATGCTTGTGCATGCCCAAGGGCCGTGTGAGCCGGGACGGGCCTCCACCCACGCTGGGGACCCCTGACCCCACACAGCTGGGAGCAGATGGACGTCCCCAGGGCTAGGAGAGGCCCCAGTCGGGTCCTGCCTGGGCCCTCCACGAGGCCGCTGGGCAGGCAGACAGTGGCCACCTCCTGCTCTCCACTCGCTCAGACTCCACACAGGGACTGGCCAGTCCCCCTGGTACCCCACATCTGTCCCCACGCCCCCTGACCCTCCATCCCTGGCCCGCCTTCACTCAAAGTTCAGCTTGGGGCTTTCGATGTGGGAGCACGTCCTGTATCGACGTCTTCTTTCTCTCCAGGGGCGACAGAGGCCCTGTCCCGGGGCGGGGAGCGTAGGCTGCTGCCCGAGAGGCGCTCAGAGGCCCCCACGAGTGCATTTCACAACCTCCGGGCGGGAGCGGGCCCAGGAGGAGAAATTACATGCAGGCCTTTCTGCAAGACTTTAGCCTGCCCCTGTGGAGAGCAGGGCTTGGGGAAGGGCTCTGACGGGTGCAGGGGGAGCCTCAAGTTCTGGTTCACCTCTGCCTGACTTGCTGTGTGACCTGAGCAAGCAACTCTCCTTCCGGGCCTCGGTTTCCCCATCTACACAGACAGACACCCAACTGAGGCTCTGGCCTCTCCCGGCCCAGCGACCTCCCTGCCAGACCCCGGTGCTCCCACCCCCCGCCACGACCTCTCTAGGGAATGCGTGTAAAGAGCGTGCGTTCTCGGAAGGCTCCCGGGCTGGGGTGGGTGGCCTTCTGGGGACACCCTTCTTGAGCCTGCAGCCCCGGACCTGGGCACTGTCTGGATCCCTGTCCCCGCAGGTGGCTCTGACTCACTCAGCCCAGGAGCGCTTGCTGAGCGAACTAGCAGAAGGAGAGGGTCCCGGGTCCGGCCTAGAGCCAGCCCGCCAGCCCCCAGCGCCGAGGTCCTCCTGGGGAGATGGCCGGCCACTTTCCCCCGCCCGCCTCCTCCATCCTGTCCCCTCTCGCCCGCAGACCTAGGGACTCCCCGCCGTGCATTAGGCGCCCACCCCACCCCCTCCCCCTGGGGACCCCGGTGGATTCCAAGGGCCAGGCTGGGTCCCGGACACCCGCGGCTCTCCGAGGGCCTGGGGGGGCAGCCGTGCGGCCGCTTCCCAGGGAGGGGGTGGCCCTGGCCAGTGGCCAGAGCCAGGACGCGGCCTGAGTCACCGGCTGACTAACAGCAGCCGGGGAGGCCGCGCTGCCCGGGGCGCGAGGCGGCCTCCCCTGACGCGCCCGGGTCTGCAGCCAGGAACCCCCACCCCGCGACGCCCCCGCCCCGGGCCCCCCCATTCCCTGCGCCCGGGCCTCAGTTTCCCCTCGGGTGGCAGGGCTCACATGAGGTCGGGCCGGTGGCGGTGCAGGATGGCGCAGAAGGCCAGGCCGTCGCGGAACGAGGTGGTCATGTTGGTGACGCTCACGCCCGGGTAGCCCTCGCACTGCTGCCGGCACCACTGCTGCAGCGCCTGGATGGCGGCCATGCGGGCGCGGGGCGGGGGCGCCGGGGCGCCGGGCGGACGGACGGACGGACCGACGGACGGAGAGCCGAGCCGCCCGACCGACGGACGCACAGGCCGAGCGGCGACCCGCGGCAGCTGAGCCGGACCCGGGCGGGAGGGAGCGGCGGGAGCGGCGGGAACGGCAGGAGCCCGCAGGCCACGCCCCGGCCCGCCCCCGCCAACCAGGCCTCGCCCCCACGCAGGCCACGCCCCCTGGCCCGCCCCCGCCAACCGGGCCTCCCCCATGCAGGCCACGCCCCCATTCAGGCCACGCCCCCGGCCCGCCCTCGCCAGCAGGCCCCGCCCCCGGCCTCCCGCGTCCCTGGGCGAGGGAAGCGGAGGGCCGGGGCGGGAACGGGGCAGGGCCGGCTCCCTCCCTGGGGTGCGGCCGGGGGCCCCCCCTGCTCCCTCTGAGGCCTCGGCCTTTCTTTCCTTTCACTGCCCCGCCCACCCCGGCCTGGAGAGGCCTACGGGAAGGCCAGTTTTCCGCGGGGGAAACTGAGGCTTGAGCCCCACGCGGTGCAGAACCACCTCTGCACCTTAGAGCTCAGAGGGCTTTCACTCCTGCTCCCCTCGACGTCCGCAGCCGCCCTAGGTGCTGGGCAGGGCCAGGGTCACTCCCCAGGTGCAGACAAGGAAACTAAGGCCGTGCCCGAAGCTGCCAGCTGTCACGGGTGGGCCGCCCAGATTCCCACGGGGTCTCCACTCATGGGGGCCCCGTCCTGGTCCTGGCGGCCCCTGGAGCGGGGGCTTCCTCAGGGATCTGGGGGATGTGATCTGTGTTCCGGTTCTGTTTCCCAGTTTTCCACCTAGAGGCATCTGGGGCACCAGCTCTCAGGGAAAACTCTGCCCTAAATTCCTGGGGAACTTTGTGGTCACGTGGCTGGTGGGAACCAGAAATGCTGCCACTGGGGCTATTTGTGACCCCGCCCATCTGGCCCTCAGCCACCGGGCCTGTCCAGACCAGGTCCTCGCCAGCCGCAGCCAGGAGGAAGGGGTTTTCCCACAGTGGCCCCTGGAAAGGAGGCAGTCCAGCTGCTCCATGCCCTTTTGAAGGAGCAGGAAACCGAGGCCTTCCGGGCCCAGAGCAAGGTGTGGGATTCCAGCTCCTTCTGCACATTGCTGAGGCTATGCTTCCTCAGGCCATGTTGTGGACGCCTGGCTGCCCAGCAGTGAGTGAGGCCCGCTGTTAAGGTGGTGAGCTCCCCGTCGCAGGGGGCATGCAAGCAGATGCTAGCCAGACACAGGTCCCCATGTTCTAGGATTGCTGCTGGCTGTGACCACTGCTCAGCCACAGAGCAGGACCTGCTAGGCAGGTTCCAGCCAGGGGGCAAAGGGTAATTTTATGCTGGCTCAGCCATGACTGGGCCAGGAACCAGGTTTTCTTAACACCAGGGTAGGTGTCAGGAGGACCAGAATCGCCAGGGTAAGGAAAGGAAGGCCAAGAAGGGGTGAGAAGGGCCCACGCTGAGGCCACAGGCTGGGCCACAGGTGCTGGGGACCCCCTCCGTCCCCAGGGATGGGGTGGGGGGAGGTGGCCAGAGCCCTGAGTTGTAAGAGTTACAGCTGCAGCTGGGACCCCACCCTGCTCCCCCCGACAGGCGCCTCACAGCCTCACCAGTGACGGTGACCTGGGGGGCGGCATCCAGGGCCACCGATGTCCCACGGCCTGGTCCTGCCCTCCACCCTGCTCCCCTCAGGGTCCCCTCTGACCCGCCCACCACCCTCTACCACCATCCCCTCGCCAGACCACTGCTGCCTCCCGCTCCTCCAGCCACCAGAGCCCACGGGATCCTTCTAGAAAGCCACTCGGACCAAGCCCTTCCCCTCCTCGGCCGCCTCCCTGGTGCCCTCCGAGCGAAGTCCAGCCATGCTCGCCGCCACTGCTTACACCCCACCAGCCGCCCGCACCCCCCGGCTGCGCCCTCTGCGGGGGCAGCCCCCATGCACCCCTCCTCCCCACAGAGCCTCTGCCCTGCTCCTCTGTGTCACCGTCATGGGGCTGGGGCGAGGGGTTGGACCTGTCTTTTTGGGGGACACAGTTCAGCCTGCAGCCTGTCTGCTGACCCTGCCCTCAGCCACTCCACTCACCCTTCAGGGCCCACCCCGGGGTCCCCCTACTCTGCTTCTCCATGCATCCCAGCTCCCTCACCCCGAGGGCTGTTTCGTGCCTCTGTATCGGGGCCTCCCCCGTCAGACCGGAGCCTCCTCCTTCTGTGCATCCAGTGCAGGCAGAGCCGTCTCGGGGTAAACCGAGGCTGCTGCCTCCTGCCGCCCCTCCCCGGGCGCCCCCTCCTCGCCATGCACCCTCTGCCCGCCGGCCAGCTTCCTGCTTCCCGGCCCGGTGCTGAGGCGATCGCTGCGGTCGGGTTCAAATCGCTCAGGCCGCCGGCCGCCGGGTGAAGCCCCTGCCCCGCGTGACCTCCGCAGCAGCTCCCCTCCCCCGGCCCCCATTTCCTCATCGCCCCCACCCACCGAGGGCCACCACGAGCAGGCACACAGCAGGCGCTCAGTCAAGGCAGGGTCGGGTGCCCACGGCTGGGTCCAGGGCTGGGGATCAGGGCGAGCGCCTCGGGGAGCCATGCGGACCCCGGACTCGAGAAAGGTCCCTGAGCCTGAGACTGCCCGGGAGGGAGATCCCGGGACCCGTGTGACAGCGCCCCACAGGCAGAGCAGTACGTGTTTACTGCAGGAAGAGAAACCGCGGCAGGCCAGAGGAAAGCGGAAAGCCCTTCTACCTGGTTTGCTCACCCTCAAGGACTTTACAGTACAAAATAAAGTATTACGTGTTCAAGGCGCATGGCGTGGAGAACATAGATGCTCAATGCCAGATGGAAGGAGAGGGGATGGGTGGATAGATGGACAGACAGATGGACGGGTGGATGAATGGATACACGGATGGAGAGATGGATGGATAGATAGAATGGATAGACAGAATGAATGAATAATGGATAAAGCTCTAGAATTATTCGGCAAAGTTGGCAAAATGTTAAAATTGGCGGATCTGGATGTCTGGTGGGTGGAGGTGTGCTGGAATTCTCTGTACGGGGTTTGCATTAGTTTTGCAACTGTCCTGTAGATTTGAAAGTATTTCAAAATAAAAAGTTTAAGATAATAAGCAAACAAGCGTGCCAACAGTAAAGTGCAACACCACCCCCTGGGCCCCCCCACCAGCCTCTCCGCACTCAGCCCCACGGGTGCGAAAATGCCCTCGCCGACTGGTGCCTGCCTCGGTCACTGAGAGTGGCTTTTAGGGGCAGGAAGAGGGACCGCGGGCAGCCTCGTCAGGAGCCGGGGCAAGGCGGGGGGCAGGTGAAGATGAGCTGCGGGAGCAGGGGAGGCACTCACGGAGTGCGGGCTGCATGGCCTTGGCAGGACCCTTATTTGGACGGCAGGTGATCGGGGCCCCTGGGATGGTGCAGTGCACAACGCACACCACTGTCTGCTGACAAGACTATGGGCAGGAGGGCTGGGCCCAGGCTCTGGCCTCCGCAGCGTTGGAGGGGAGGCTCACAGGGCCCCCAGCCCAGTGCAGCCGCTCCTCTGCTTATGGCTTCCCGGGTCCCCCACTCTCCATGCCCTCACCCCTCTGGCTGCTCCCCCTCCTGCCCCCACCCACCCCGTGGCCTCTTCTCCCCTCGGTTGCTCCCCGGCGTGGCGATCTCCAATCTTCCAGCACCACGTGCTGCACTGGGGCTGACGATTCTCAGTTGTGCGCCCAGGCTCCTTTATCTGGGTGTCCCAACCCCTCACACTCAACTGCTCCAAAATTGACCCTCTGACCCCCTGCCAGAATCAACCCCGTCCTCCACAGCCGCGCCCGTGAGGGTTCAGGTGACGACACCCTTCCAGGGACTTGGGCCACAACCCGGGAGAGCTCCCTACCTCCCCTCCTTCTCCCCTTCTCCAAATCTGGTCCATCGGGAAATCCTCTATCTCGACCTTTGGGATCCGTCCTGAACCCAACCATGCTCCCCATCTCCACGGTGGCCGCCTGGTCCAAGCCGCTTTCTCTCGCCTGATTTCTATAGCAAACTTCTAAGGCTCTCCCCACTTCTGCTTTGTGCCCTACAGTCTATTCTCAACACGAAGCTTGGAAATGGAAGCACGAGCAGCCACCCCCTGTGCAAAGTCCACATGGACCCTTCCCTCCTGACCCAACCTCCCTGCCTGGGACCCCCACCTTCCCCACACTGGCACCCCTGCTGGGGGTCTTGTCTGCGCTCCTCCCTGCTGCATCCTCAGCACCCAGGAAAGTGCCAGGTACACAGCAGGTGCCCAATCAATGCTTGTTGCGTGGCTCAGCCCCCACCCACGGGGCTCACAGCCTCACGTGGGCATCAAAGCCCACCCGTCCTCTCCCGAGCACACAGCCACACCCCTCTTCCAGCTGCCCTTGCCGCTGCAGGCCTGTGGCCGAGTCCTGGCCAGGGAACGTGGGCAGCAGAACGGCACTGTCCATCTCCCCTGAGCGCCGGGGGGCCCTGGAGGGTGAGGGGCTGGGGCACCGTGAGCCCGGGGACATCTGTTTGTCACAGCAGCCAGTGCTCTACGCTGACTGACACACACACGCGTGCGCGTGCGAGAGAGCAAAACTGCCCTGACAAGTGCTGCAAGCACAGGGCCACGATACTGCCAAGCAGGGTCCTCGTCTTCCTCCAGAAGAGGATGGTTTCCCTGAGGAAGGAACAATAGGACAGATAAGAGGATAAGTGGGAATTAGCTGGTCCAAGAGAGAAAGGAAGAACATTCCAGAAGGAGGAATAGCACGTTCAAAGGCCCTGCGGCAAGAGTAAAGGCTCAAGCAAGCATCTGAGGAATGAAGAAAGGCCTGGAGGCACTGGAGCTGCACCCCAGGGGGATCAGGGGGCAATAGGAGACAAGGTTGGGGAGTGTGCCCCTCAGGATGTATTACATCCCCCAAAATGCCGTCTTGTGGGGGCAGAAGTATTAGTGTTGATTAGGTTGGAACCTTTTGATTGAATGTTTCCATGGAAGTGTGGCCCCGTCCATTCAGGGTGGGTCTTGATTTAATCGCTGGCATCTTATAAAGAGCTCACAAACAGGCACACCTTAGAGCAGCTGAGAGTGACATTTTGAAGATGGCCATTGAAAGTAGACTTTTGCTATTCCAGAGTTAGCCTGGGAGAAACTAAGAGAACACCCCTAGACGCCTAGAGAGAAACGTCCTGGGAGAACACCATTTTGAAATGCAACCTGAGAGCAAGCAGACACCAGCCACGTGCCTTCCCAGCTAACAGAGTTTTCCGGATGCCACTGGCCTTCCTTCTGCGAAGGTATACTTGTGTTGATGCCTTAATTTGGACATTTTCATGGCCTTCAGCCTTAACTTTGTAACCAAATAAACTCCTCTTTATAAAAGCCAATCTGTTTCTGGTATTTTGCGTAACAGCAGCAAAAGCAAACCGGAACAGAGAGGCATGGGGTCCCACCAGGCTGATTTTCGTACCTACTTTCTCATTTGATGCTCACAGCTGCTCTTTAAAAGTGGACATGACTGCACCCATCGTGCAGACAAAGAATCGGACGTTCAGAGAGGAGACTCCGGACCAGGCAGGAAGAACAGGGATTCGAGATGCCTGCCTGATGTGGGTGAGGGGTCAAGGAGCAGGCTGTGCCCAGCTGGGCCAGGACCCCAGGCCAGCTGATCTCGATTTCCCTGCCAGCTTCCAGCTACAACAGCACCCATCCCGAGCCCTTCCACCATGACGGAGGGCCCTACCCCAGGAGGACACAGAGAGGGCCAGGGTCCAACGTCCCAGTAACTTTAACCCAAAAGCCAGCTCCAGCTGGCAGGGCAGCTTCCGGAGACAACTGGGTACTGGGGTGGAGGCAGGTGGTGGAGGCTGGGGCAGCACCCCCTGGAAGGGCCGGGTGGGTCCACAGACCCTCCAACTGGCCTGAGCTAGTACAGTACGGTGGTCCCATGTCCAAACCCAGCAGGCCTGGCAGTGCTAGGGTGTCAGGAAAGAGGGGACACAGGGTAGAGGGAAAGGAGAGGGGCAAGAGAAGGAACTGAGCAAGGGGTGCCCCCCAGCATGGCATTTCCCAGGTCTCCCCAGAGCCTCTGACCCCAGTGTGCGCCTGACTCTCCCCAGGGGCTCGGGAGCACCCCACCAAGCTAGTGTTCCATGGGGTGTAATAGGGGAGCCCCGCTCACCCCCAGGGACCCAGGTCTGCTCAGACCCCGGTCTGCCCCGGGACTTCCACCTCTGTTGTAGGATGGGCTCCCTCTCCCCAGCTGGGGTCGGGGCCCAGGCCGCAGGGGCGACCGGGGAGGTGGAGGCAGACGCCGAGTGGGGGGAAGGGGCAGGGGGCCCGGAGCGGATGCCAGCCTGTCACACTGGCTTCCCAGTCGGAGCTTCCACGGGGTGCCCCCTCCCGATCCCCAAGGCGCAGACAGCAGAGGGCTCCGGCACGGAGGGGAGCCTGGAGGCAGGGACACCCCGTTTGAGGGGGCCGCCGTTAATTAGCTCGGTCTGGTTAACGCACGCCGCCATGGATATATTAATAGCGTATTTCCATGCCAGGCGACGGGTAGTACACACTCTCGCTGACCGAGCCCGCCCCTCCCCACGCTCCGGGAGGAAGTGACCAGTGCTCTGTTTGGGGCCAGAGGCTCATCTCCAGCAGCCAGATTTTACATTTCATTATAAATGGCTTTGCCGGGCATGTCGGCAACTTTTGCATTTCCATTCGCTTTATTATTAATGGCTTCCCCGAACTGCAGCGGCCCAACGTGGCGCACAATGTGTCATAAATATTTGATCTGGCATCTGTAGGCTGCCATTTATCATTTATCATTTATAACGGGTTACAAAAACATTATAAAACATTTACCACGCATTTATAGATCATTTTCAGCTACCCCGACGATGTGTTATAAATACATCATTAATCCCCCTCACACCACTTAAAGGCATCCCTTGTAATGGGGCACGGCTGTAAACAGCACGGGGCTCAGGGCAGGGCCCCGTGGTCGGCCCGGCTGCGTGACCTTGGCCATCACAGCGCCTCTCCGGGCAGGCACTGACGACTGGGCCCCTGAGCACGTCCTGCATGTCCACCGCGCTCACACCCACAGCACAAGGCTGCATGGGACGGCATGGGGTGGGGTGAGGGCAGGCACGATTTGTGCTCTTTGACGGGTGAGGACGTGGGCTTGGGGTGCCGCGACCTGCCCAAGGTCACAGCCAGAGTGGGTCTGCATCTGCGCCTCCAGGGCTGAGCACCCAGGACTGGCGGCAGAGGCTCAAAGGAGGCTGCCCAGGGCTCGAAGGGAGCACGGGAGGAGTCCGGGGAGGGCAGGAGCCCAGGCGGAGATTCAGGGTGGGAGGACTCAGCTGGGAGGAGCTGCAGCCCAAGCTCTCCCCAGTGGCTGTGGGGTTTCCACTTGGCCTCCCGGTGGCTGGGGGCACGGTGCCGCCTCCCCAGCCCCTCCCCCTCAGGACCCTGGTCTCTCACCTGGGAGGGGCTGGGACTGGATCCCTCACTGGACACACACCCACGAGCCCCCATGTGCCAGGCCCCTTGCTCCCCACCATGGCCCACAGTGCCCCCCCAGGTCCAGCTACCTCAGGAGGGACCCACTGGGAGAACCCAGGTGTGGGCTCCTCACCCCATCTACAGGGTGGCAGAGAAGGGTGGTGGAGCACCCAGTCCTGCGACCCCAGCAACAAGTCAATGAGCTCACCCGGAAAACTCCTATTCATACTTCAAGACCCACTCACCATGCCACCTTCTCCTGGTAGCCCTCCTGGCTCCCCCAGGCAGAGCTGGGGCTGCCAGTGCCCCAGGCTGGGCCTGGCACTGGGAAGGAGCCCCTTGAGAGTCTCAGCACCTGGGAGAACTGGGTTTTCTTGCTCTGTCCGCCTGCCCTCCCCAGAGCTTTCCTGATGGGTCACCTCCCCAGGGAGGGGAAGGGTGGGCAGTCTCTGGGTACAGGGAGGCCTCAAAGCGCACCCTCAACTGCCGGGACGCCTGACATCACCCTGCCCTCGGCCTGGCCGGAACTGGGTCAGAGTTCTGAGTTGTCTGAGGAAGGAAGCTGGGGTGGGGTGCGGAGGGGGTCCTGAGCTCCCGGGACCACCTAGGTAGCTCCCACCCTGCAGCCCCCTCTCTCTAGGTGGCCTTAGAACAGTCCAGGGTGGGAGCCCAGTGAGTGGGGGACCCCAGGCTCCAACGCCTCTCGGCCAGGTGGCAGTGGTCCAGCCCCTCCCTCCCAGGACTAGACATGAAGCTGAAGGCTTCCGTGAGGAGGTGGGAGGAGGCAGGTGAGCCCATCCTCACGGCGACACCTCACCTGGATGCGCCCCTCCCCAGGGGCAGGGGAAGCCAGGGACTGGCCAGAGGCCACATGCCAGCTGCAGGGCGAGCAGCACTGTCCTTGGAGCCCGCAGGGCCTCACTGGGCCGTCCCTCTCAGATGATGTGGCCTGGGGGCCTGGGGCAGGACTCCTGGCAGCCCTGAAGCTGGTGACGGGGAGCTCACTACATGCTTTCCATTGCAACTCACCGACCCCAGCCCCTGGTGTCCTAGAACTACCCTTCCAATGCCCTGTGCTCTCGCAGTCACACCCACACCCAGCATCCCTGGCACCGACTCCGGATCTGCCCGGGTCCTTGTGCTGGCTTAGGTCAGCAGGGCCCCAAGACCTTTCACTGCAGTGGCTGCCGAGCCAGGTGCTCCCCGCAGCAGGCCCCTGCTGTGGCCCTGTGACCCGCTGCCTGGCCGGCGGGTTTGGCTGCAGCCCCCCCACTGAAGGGGTGTCGGCTGCCTGGTCACTTCCAGTGCCCCGTGGCTCGGCCTCCGGCTGGCTCAGCCCTGCCCTGTCCCCTCGTCCCCCACTCCCCAGCAAGCTGTGTCCTTGCTCGGGGCTGCGGGGCCCCCGAGGCTGTGGGTCACCTCTGTGGAGTCCCCGCTGGAGAATGGACAGCAGCCATGAGGCCTCACTGCAGCCCCCCACCCTCCCAGTAGGGGCTTCCTGCCCAGGAAGGCCTCGTTCCCCCCGACCTGCTCAGCAGCCGCTGACCCACCCCGCCTCACAGTGACACGCAGAGACCAGGGGCTGCTGGAGTCCTAGGCAGGGACCAACCAGCTGGGCCGGGGGATGCCAGAGGTGGGCAGCTCTGCCAAGGCCCGGGACGGCTGGGAGCACAGGGAGGGGAGAGCCGGAGAGAAGGGCTGGGAGCCAGAAGGTTCCAACTGGGGCTCCTGAGCCTTCAGCGCCCAAACTGCCCTCTGCTCTGTGGGGCCAAGTCCCCCGTTCAGGCTTGGGGTGCCAGGTGTGTGGCTGGGGCTCTGGGCCTGATGTGTCTGGCTCAGGAATGTCCCAATGGCTGTTGCCCAAACCTGGTCTTGCGTAAGAAGCTGGGATGCAAAGGGGGATTTCTGGACTTGGGAATTCCCGGCAGGTTGAGAGGAGGCGCTGGGCTGTGGGTTGGAGGGTCTCCCAGCCCCTTGCCTGGCATTCCAGGCAGCCTGGGGAGCTCTGCTCTTCTCTGGGCCTCACCAGTCCCATGAGGGGGTGGGGTTTCTAACCCAGGGCCACGTGCCCCCCAGTGCAGCCAAAGAACGGTGGGTAACGAGATGGAGAAGCTGAGAAATGAGGCCGTGCTGGAGCAGGGCCCTGGAGTTTCCTGGAGATGCTACTTGACTGCAGGATGCGCGGGGTTGAGAGGCACTGTCGAGAAAGGCCGCGGCAGGAGCGTTCCCTCCCACCCCAGGCCTTGGCCCTCCAGGATGTGCTGCAGACCCCACGGGAGGGGGGTGCACCCGCAGATGAGGGGCCTCCCTGAGTGGCTGGGGCTGGGGGGTGCAGGCCCGAGGAGGGCAGGCTGGCACGGGGCCCACGGTCCCCCAAGAGGGACCCCAGGGAGTAAGACAGCAGCCCCAGGTCCTCATGCACACGGCGCCCACAGTGGGAAGGGCTCTGCTGGGCCTCGAGCCTTGGGCTCCCTGGCCCTGTGCCCAGAGGGCAGGACCCCTGGGAACCTTCAGGCTCTAATGCTCACCCTGCCCTCCCTTGGAAGGCTTCTGGGAATTTGGAAGGCCCAGGTTTTCCTTAAACCCAGCATCCTGGGCAGCCCCACCCCCAACAGGACTGTCAGGGTGACTGGGGTGGAACCCTCTGAGGAGGGGCCCTGGGAGCAGGGGCTCCCCAGCGCCCATGGGCAGAACCCCTCGGACCCATGGCTGACGCTGGGGCCAATTTTGGAGGACGGGTCATAAAGGTCGTCTGGACGGAATCGGGTGGGGACAGCTTGACCCCAAAGATAAAGGGGAGGTCACAGGTCAGGGGTGAGGAGTGAAACCAGAACGGGCCGAGGCCCTGCTGCCTAGCTGCAGCCTGGGCCAGGCCCACGACCCTCGCCGAGGACACTCGCCCCCACAGCAGGACACTGTCCGGTCCCCAGGCCCAGCCTGCAGTTCTGCCTGTGACCTGCAGACCAGGGTGGGCTTCTCTGCAGCCCCCAAGTGGCTCAGGGGTGACCCAAGCAGGGACCCCAGGCCAACTTCTAGGGCCATGTGTCCTGGAACCCACGGGGGGCTGACACCCTGACACAGAGCCCCATGCACACTGCACCCCTCCCCCCAGGTACGGGTGGCACTGGCAGCTGCTCTGACTGCTGTGGGTGGGGAGGGGGCTACAGGAGCAGTCCGGCTGCTGCCGCAGTCTCCTCCCCCCACCCCAGCAATCAGCCCCACCCCACCAGGGGCTCTCGGGTCCCACCATCCTCCGGGCAGTGAACGGTCACCTACTGGACCCTGAGGGGCTGCCCACTTGCTAAACGCACCCCAAGGCCTGGCTCCTGCCAGGCATCCTCTGTTCAGGAGTGGCCGACCCCCCGGCTCCCTGCTGTCTTCTTGTCCCATCTGAGGGGAGGCAGGTGAGGGTGGGGCACAGGACACTCTCTGTCCAAGGGGAGGGGACCTCGACCCCATCCTCAGACCCTAGCATGGACCCTGCGCCCAGAAGCCAAGGCACAGCGCCCACCCAGAGGTGCCCACCTGAGGTTCCGGAAGCCTCCAGCAGGCCCCCAAGGTTCCTGAGTGGGAAGGAGAGCAGCTGCTCTGGGCTGGGAGGGCAGCCAAGGCCAGGGCCAGGTGACGCCACACAGGACACGAAAACAGCCGGCTCTCGGGGACCACATGAGACTTCATTGTCAAGGGAGATGAACAGCAGCTCATGCCACGTGGCCCTGCAGCAGGGCACCCTCCACTCGAAGCTGCCCAGTGCCCCAGGGTGGGACCCACTTCACTAGGACCAGGCTCACAGCGCGGCCTCCATGTGGAGGATCTTCAGGGCCTCGGAGATCTGGGCACTGGTGTCCACCTGGCCGTACACGCCCACCAGGAAGGCCCGGTGCAGCAGCGTGGCTGCGTGCTCTGCGGGCGAGACGGGCACACTTTGCAGGTTGCACCCCAAGCTGCCCTGCCCACGGGTCACTTTCGCAGGAAGAGGGGTGGCCCCAGTGGTGCCACAGCCCCAGAAGCAGAGCAGGAGGCCTGCTGGCGGACTCACCCTGGCAGAGAAGGGTGTACTCGGGCAGGTTCTTCAGAGCTGTCTGCATCACCTCAAAGTCCCGGCTGCCCAGGCAGGACATGAAGGTGGGCAAGAAGTCGGCGGCAATGCTGAAAAGGCCATGCGTCTGGGTGGGCACCTCTGCCTAGAGCTGAGACGGCCCAGGCCGCTCCGGGAGAGTGTGCCCACGGTCAGCAGGGCCGCCCCCGGCTCACCTGGGGTTGTGCTGGACGGAGCGCAGGGCCAGGCTGAAGGCCAGGCTGCGGCAGGACTCCTCAGCCGAGCTCATCAGCCTCTGTAAGTTGGTCTGGCGGGAGAGGCCACCCCGTCAGGTCCTCCAGCCCCACAACTGGGGGCTCTGCTGTTGGAGGCACCCACCCGTCTGTGAGTTGCCCCCAGGCCAGCCGGGGACAAGGCACAGAACTCCCCGCGGAGGCCCTCCCTGAGCGCCCAGGCACAAGGCCTCACGCACCAGGAGGTGAGAGCAGATGGGCGGCAGGGCTCTCCCGTGCCCCCACCTCCCACAGTCCTTCCCGCTCACCGAGAAGAAACCGAGGACCTCAGGTCTCCGCCGGGACATCTCATCAATGTCGCTGAGGACCTCCAGCAGATCTAGACGGCAGGGCAGGCTGAGGAGACCCTGCTGCAGGGTCAGGAGCCCACCTCTTACCCCCACCCCAGAGACCCGAGTGGCAGGAGGGGACGAGCACTCGCTGTGACGGGACCCAGGCCCATGACCACAGCGGCAGGCTCTCCAGCGGTCACTCTGTGAGGCGGGGCAGAGCGCCTGGGCCATCAGGGGAGTCCTGGGCGCGGCTCTCCATGCACACTTGGGACCCCAGAACGCTGACCCCTTCTGCACCCTCCTCAGTGGACAGAAAACACCAGAAAGTCACGTGACTGCCCCCATCTGCCAGACCAGACGTCCAGCTCTAAGGGCCTGGCCGCCTGAGAGGTTCATGGAAGTGCACACCCATCCCCGGAGACGCGTGCAAGCAGGCACACACTCCTGCCCCTGAGACCCCGCTTTAAGAGCTCTGAGGGGAACCCAGGGCTCACATTTTACCAACCCTTCAGAGTACTGTCACTGGCAGCCCCAAAGTCATGCAGCCCGGGGTCTCCAGTGGGGAGGACGTGACTGCCCACGGCACCCCTGGGGGCTCTGGATGCTGCTGCCAGGAGCTTCCCCACAGCCAGGGCCCGCCTGGCCACACAGCCTTGGCGCCTCCTTCCAAGGAGACCTGCCTGCCCACCTGCTCTGGCTCCTCCGAGCCCTGGCCCCTCCAGGCTCCCATGGTACTCTGCTTTGTCTGGATACCCAGGAAAACAGCAGGTGAAGCACCCCTCCCCGAGGGCACCGCCCCACCCTATGGAAATAGCCCAGTCCTCTCCCACGGCCTCTGGGAGCACACTTGCTTCCACGTGCCCCTAAAGTCCAGCCTGGACGGCTGCTGCCTGGGGCCTCACAGTAACGCCAGAGCCTGGAATAACTCACCCTCGACAGCCTGGCCCCGGGAAAGCCTCCTCATGTAGGGCGCCATCTCAGCTGCGGTCAGGGGGGTGAAGAGGGAGACGCTGACCAGTGGCAGAGAGCCGGCCGAGTTCTCGTCTGGAAGAGAGAGTGGGGCATCACCGAGGGCGCGAGACCCCGCCCTGCCCAGGCCTGGCTCCTGCTCCCCGAGGGCCTGGCATAAAGAAACAGCTGAACAGGAGCAAGAGCGAGATGGGAAATGCCAAGAGAGCCGTGTCCATCCGTGAGACTGAGGCTGTCCCTCCCAGGCACCCCCCGGAGCACGGCCTCCTTCAGAATAGGGGGTGGATGCCCTGGGCCCACTAGTGCAGCGAGGGAGTGGGGCCTCCGGGCTGCCTCAGCACGCGGGCTCCTCCCGCCCAGCAGCTCTCAGTGGTCCTGTTTGCTTCATGACGTTCATCGTTTCCCAACAACCATTGGTGAGTTTGTTTCTTTTCCCTTCTCCCCTTCAGAAGATCCCTCAAAGGCAGGACGTTGGCTATGGCCTGCCATACTCCAAGAGCTCGGTAATACATCTATGTGCCAGGCAGCGGGGCTGAGTGCGTCCACGTGCCGACAGAGACCCGTGCTCAGAACAAACAACCTGGTAAACTCGGGGCAGAACAGCTGCCAACAGTCCTGCAAACAAGCTGCAGCCTGCACGTCCTTCACTAGTTTACCCACCAGCTATGTGCTGGCTGACGGCCGAGTCCGCGCCAGGCTCACGGACATGCTGTGGCCCCGGGTGCAGGGTGTGCAGTGTCACCCAGGGGGACAAAAAGTGTGGGCTGGGACCAGGGCGCCAAGGTTGTGTGCCCACCCGGCAGGCAGGCAGGCTCCGGTGGAGGTCCTGTGCGAGCTGGGAGGTGGGCTGTGGTACTGGGAACTGACTGCGGCCAGAGTGCCTGACCTCCTGGGGTGGGCAGCTGATGAAGCGGGCCCAGCACATGCCAACGCTTCAGGAGAGTGAACCAGCAAGGCCCCGAGAGTGCCGAGGACCCTCCTGCACCGGGATGCTGTGGGGAGACCCAGGTCCCAGGACCCCATGGGAAGCGGCTCCCGAGCCTTGGCCCCAGGCTCACCCTCGCCTTCCTCGTCCAGGCCTCGGCCGGCCGCGCCGCTCCTACTGGGGAGGCTCAGCCCTGCCAGGAGGGACTTCAGCACCACCAGGTCGCTGTTGTCGAAGCACAGGTCGCTGTGGGGAGGGGATGCCATCGTCACCTGCTGAGTGCTGCTGGCAGATTGGAGGCTGGGTACAGAGCACCCCGCTGAGGGGACGGGAAGGAGGAACACCGGAGTGGAGCAGGGCAAAGCACTACGAGGGGAGTCAGCTTGCAGTGTTCCAGTGTGGCCCGAAACGTGTACCGTCTATCGGCCACGGGCACATCTGCCCATAGCTGTCCTGCCAACCTCCCCGCCTCCACAGGAGCCCCCAGACCCGCCCGTGGACACGGACCCCCTGGCCGGAGAGAGCGAGGCTGCTGGGAGCCGCGGTGGCTGGCACTCACTGGAGCGGGTCCGCGTGCCTCTGCAGGAAGGCGACGGCCGCGGGGGCATTGCAGGTGATGTACCTGTGGATGAACTGCACGAACCTGCTGATGAAGGGAGCAAGGTGGCGGAAGGACTTCCGGTAATTCTGAGAAGGAGAAGACAGGCAACACCCTGCTGTCAGGACGCTTTGTGCTAAAGCAAAGGCCTGGCATGTCCCAGGCCGGCCGTGGGTTCACTTCCACCGGAGAGCCTGCCAAGAGGCCCTGGACACGTGCGACACCACAGCGCTGTGCTGAGGCCGACTGCTCGGAACGAGACGGGACACACACGGCTGAGCACAGGCGGAGCGGGCAGCACTGGATTCCGACTGTGAGGACAGGGGAAGCCTTCAGAACACTGCTGCCGCAGGAACACGGAGGGATCCCTGGGGCGGGAGGGTCCTGGGCAGGGGAAAGCGGGGAGAGCTTCTGGACAGGCACCCTGCCCCGCCCGTGACAGGCCGAGGGGCTCTGGCTCCGCAGAGGGGTGACGGGAGCCCCAGCAGAGAGGGCTCCAAAGGCAGAGACCCCGGGAAGGGGCGGCCGCGTGGAGGGGCACCCACCAGCAGCACGCGGACGAAGGCGCGCAGGCAGTCCCACAGCGGCCCCTGGTGCTCGGCGCGGAACAGCGGCGGCTGCAGCAGCCCCAGGAGCCCCAGCGCGCGCAGGAAGAAGGCCAGGTGGCTCTGCCGGCAGAACTCCTGGAAGCTGAGGTGCGTCCTCCCGTGAAGCAGAGCCGCGAGGACGGGCAGGTGCCTGCGGGCAGCACGGGCGCTGTGGGTCGCACCCCCGCAGGGCTCCCCGCCGCTGGAGAGCCCCGAGGCTGGACTCTGCCCAGGGCACTGCCCTGTGCGGCTTCCTCCCCCAGCCGCCGGGCCACCACCCTCCGGGGCCTCAGCGGCTGAGCTCGGCCTGCAGACGCCTCAAGTCCCCAGTGGTCCTGCAGGGGCCTCTCGCCCGGGCTGAGACTCTGAGTTCCCACAGATCAACATTCAGCTGCAGAAATCTCTCCTGAACTAAAGTCTTGAGGGGGAGGACGGTACTTGAAGCCCCCCACAGACCCACCCGGCTTAGGGGGAGCTGGGGTGTGTGAGCCTGGAGCCCTGCTGGCTGAGCTCTGCCCCTGGAATCCCAAGGGGCAAGGCCGGAAGACGCCCAGGCAGGCTGGGGGTGGTGGTACCTCAGCAGCAGGATGGGGTGGGCCGCGGCCAGCTTCCGGCACGCCATGTTGGCATCCGCCACACGGCTCTCGGATGCTCGGGAGTCACTGGTGTCGGCGAGGAGGGTGATGAAGCGGTGAATGAGGCCGTCCAGCTGAGAGGAGGGCAGTGGTCAGGCCTGGGGCTGCCCTGTCCCCCAACGGGCTGCCAGATGAGGCTCAACAAGGTGCATGGGCAGGTATCTGGGGCCAGAGCCCTGTCCCCCAGGACCCGGTGTGGCCACTCAGCACAACCCCAGCTCCTTTAATGCTTGTCTGGGAGCTTCTGGAGACCAAATGGGCCATAGCCAAGTTTCCATGCGTCTCCAACAAGCAGTAACTTGAGTCATCTTCTCTAGGGTAATCAAAAGCTCTCTGTGCTGTGTGCCACACGGTATGATGAGTGGGAAAAAATAACAAAATCATATATAAAGTGTGACTTCAGTTGTGTAAATACAGAAGGAACACGGTAAAAAAAAAAAAAAAAAAAAAATCAGCTTCTTTCTGTTGCAATGAAAGGCACAGGTGTGGTGGTTTGATGTTGTATGCATCCCCCAAAAATGGGTTCTTAAATTTAAACCGTTCCAGTGGGTGTGAACTGACTACAGACAGGACCTTCAGCTAAGGTGTGGCCCAGCTCAAGCAGGACGAGTCTAACCCTAGCACTGGAGTCCTCGCAACAAAATGAAATTCAAACAGAGAGAGAGAGAGAGAGAGAGAAACACGCAGGAAACAGGACGCTGGAAGGGGACCCAGAAGAGAAGGATCGCCCAGGAGAGGCTGCCGTGTGCTTTGTCTGTCATATGACAAAGGACCAAGGCGGCCGGCAGCAGACCCAGGACACCTCAGTCCTGGGCAGAAAGCATCGCCTTCATGATGCCTTGATCTGGACTCTCCTTTAGCCTCAAAACCGTAACCTAATAAAGTCCCACTGTTTAAGCCACCCCATTCCTTGGCACTTTGCTTAAGCAGCCAGGAAACCAAACCCGCAGGGCAGGCTGCAGGTGCGCCGAGGGCAGGGTGGCGTGAGGGCAGGGGGCCCGGCCCCGCAGACGCCCACGGCCACACCCAGGCTTCACACCGGGGCTCACGGGGGCCGGGGGCGTCCCAGGCTGGAACTGGAAACACCCACGTCTGTCACAGGTGAGTGGAATAGGGACCATCGAGACAGGAACAGCACTCAGCAACAAAAAGGAAGGCAGGAACCACTCAGGTCTGCAGTGACGGGTGGAAGTCAAAACAGTGATGCCGCGTGAAGGAAGCCAGACGGAAAAGAGCACACGTAGGGCCACTGTTTGTATACAGCTACGGGGATGGAAGGCAGGACAGGGGTTGCCTGGGGGTGGGGAGGGAGAAAAGGGGCACGAGGGACCTGTAAATACACGCAGTTGATTGTTCATCAGTTTTACTTCAGTAAAGCTGTTAAAAAAAAAAACAAAACGGTTGGGGGACACCTTCTCTGAACCCCTCGTGGCTGACGAGTTCTTCAAGGAAGAAAGGCGACTTCAGAGCAGGAGGGGCGCCCGCCCTCTCGGGAGGACGAAAAGGAGAGCAGGCAGGTACACCACAGCTTCTCGCCAGCTTTCCTTTCTCCCCTTAAACCTGAGAAATGCGTGTCTCCACTGCCTATGGGGGTTTCTACTTCCAAAGCCAGTGATGGGAGCCAAGCAACAACCCGGGCAGGGTGGTCGTGCCTGCCTGGGCCATCGGGGAATGGCGGGTGTGTGGCTCACAGAGGGGCACCGCCCCCCGCCCTCTCACCTTGCAGACACTGCTGCTGGGGGCCCCCTCGCTGCACAGCAAGATCTCAGGCACGGGCACCCGGAGCTCTGGCCGCTGCAGGTACAGCTGCAGGAGCAGGTCTCGGCAGCGCCTGCCCACCACACTGGAAGAGCCAGGCCCGGGGTCAGCCAGACAGGAGCCAAAGGAGGCCCTGGGCAGGGACGGAAGGGCTGCTCCCCACCACTCCCCACCCTGGGCACCCCTTCCTGCGGACCAGAGCCCCAAGTCACCCTGCGGGCCCACGGCTGAGGGACGCGTGCGGGCACCCCCGCAGGGAGGGGGTGGCGTGGCATCCTCACCTGTCCCCCCGCTGCTGGATGCAGCCCGTCAGGTACTCCGCCACCTTCTGGATGCTCTCGTCGTTTCCGTGGCAGCAGCTGAGCAGCAGGGGCAGGCGGGCCTGGATGGGGCTGCAGGAGGCCTCGTCTGCCTCCTGGCTTCTGGCCTCCGCCTCGGCCAGGATCAGCTCCACCAGGCTGAGGAGCTCTGGGGTCTGGACCCGGAGCACGAGCTCCTCCCGCCGCTTCTGGAAGGGGGTCCCAGCCAGTCAGACCCAGGACCGGGCATCCCCACACCCCTGACCACAGGCGCGCGCACGCCCACTCTCGAGGGGCTACGTGCCAAAGACCTGCCTGAGGGGTCCGCTGGTCCCTGCCCTGCCAGATCCGAGGGACATGGATACAGGCCCAGAGGAAATCCAAAGAGGCAGAAGGATCGAACCTGGAAGGAAACAAAGATTTCTGAACATACAAGGTAAACTGGTCTCAGTTTCTAGGCACAGAGAGATGCCCGTGGCTATGGAAGACGCCAAGCAGAGACACTGGGAAGAAAAATCCCAGAGAACATGGGCCAAGGCTGTCCTTGGGTGAAGACTCCTCTCTTCCTTCCGCGGACACCCTGGCAGCAGTGCCAGGCCCTGAGGGCCCCAATCCAGGCAGAGGCCTCGGGCTTCCCCCACCCGCATGTCCACGAGCTGTGTGTCCTTGGGCTGCTCGGCACACCTGACCCCGGATCGCTCGGCTGTACACACAGGAAGCCAGCCTCAGCCCCACATACCCAAGCTCCTGAGAACCCAACGCAGCCAAATGTGGAAGCGCCTGCAGGGGAGCCCCTATCCGGCACCCCACAGTGCACCACGGACCAGCTATACTGACCTGCCCCAGGCAGGCTGAGGCTAAAGCCGGGTCATGGGGACGGAGGGAGGTGTGCTGCTCCCCCGGGTCCTGGGGTTTGCGTGCGTGTGGCAGGTGGGGAAGGGACCCGCGGCCCCCAGTGAGGCCAAAGTGCCCAGGCCCAGGCTGTGGGGACCAAGCGGGCATCCTTATACTCCTAAGAAGCAACAGGTACCCACCGTGGGGCCCTGGTGTGGGTGGCACCTTCCTAGATGTGCTGGGGCTGACAGGGCCTGGGGAAGCTGGGACCCTGCCGGACCTCCTCTCAGGGCCAGGGCTGGGGTCCACTTGAGCAAAAAGGGCCTCCCCTGAGGAAGTGGGGTACCCTTCTTTGGGAAGGGGCAGAGGAGCTGGAGGTGATGCCCCAGGGTCCCCAATGCTAAGGAGGCCTGAGCTCAGCTCCATCTCCCCCGGGGCACCGCGGCCACTGCCCGGGGGTGGGACGGGCACTCACCTCTGCTCCCGGCTCTTGCAGAGCAGGATGCGGATGCACTGGTGCAGTGTGGCCCAGTTGGACTGGTGCGTGAGGAGGGCCAGGAGGTAGGGACGGAAAGACGGCACTTGGGCGCCACCGTGGCCCCTGCCCTGGGGAGGAGAAAAGTGCAGGGTGGGCCCACGGGGCAGCTACCCACCTGCCCCTGTCAAACAAGCTCGGCCGACAGCACTCCACTTGCACCTCACGGAAGGCAGCGGAACGAAGCCCATGTCCACCCAGGTGCCCGAGTCCCCTCTGTGGCCCCAGCCTGGGCTCGGCACAGGGCAGAGGCTCAGCGGGTCACGTGCATGACGGCGTGACTGAGCACATCTGGGGACAGCTGGACAGAACTGACAAGGAGGATGCCCCTCTGCTTGTGGGCAGTTCTGCAGACAGCCCCCCAGCTCATGCTGCCCCCTCAGAACAAAGCCTGGGAGCCCCCACGGGGACCCAGATGGAACGAAGGCAGTTCGTTTGGCACCACCTGCCTCACTGTCTCCAGAGCTTTCTCTACACACAGAGCAAAGGGGGCTGATCTGCAGAAAGGAGCCGGCACAGCCTTGCCCGTGATGCGTCAGCCCCACTTGGGTAACACTCAAAGGCCCTGCTTCTCTCCTCTGCCCACAACGGCACTTCCTGTCTCCTAGGGAAGACGTGGCCCCCTCTCGGCCCCTCCCTACTCGCCCGCCCTGCACTATCATGGTGACTGGCTTGGTTCACTTATCACTGGCTGATAAGACCCAGGCCTGGGGCCCCACCGGGACCAGGGGCAAAAGGACCCCACTCCTCTCTAGAGACAGCTGCCACAGCCAGCACGAGGGGCTTGCCTGGGAGTAGGCCGGGCTTCCTCACCAGGCCACGGCCAGTGAGCCTGACCCCCTTCCCCGTGGGAGATGCAGGCCACCCCAGGGCCAAGCCCACTCCACCTTGTTCCAGAACAAGAGCCTCTGCTGCAGGTCTGGGCAGCTGCCGATCACCTCAGGGTCCAGCATCTCCAGCCAGTCGACGAGAAGCCCTGAGGACGGGCCCAGCCGCACGGTTTCCAGGCTGAAGGGGTGGCGGGGTGAGTAGGGTCAGAGAGGAGCCGGCAAGCCACAGGGCCCGGGATGGCTGCCACCCACCCTCCTGCAGCTCACCTGCAGCCATCCCCTTCCTGCTTCCCAGGGGGCTCCTCCTGGTCCTGCAGCAGCAGGGAGCTGACCACCACGATGGGCCGTGCAGCAGGGGGCCTGGGGCCAGCACCCGCAGTGGCCGAGAAGAGCACGGTCAGCAGTTCCTCCAGGAAGGGCGACTGCACCTCGATCAAGCCTTGGAGGACTGCGGGGGGAGAGCAGGCATGGCGGCTCTGCACCCACCCTGCCTGGAGGGACAGAGGCAGGGGCCACAGACTGCCAGACCCCAGACAGGGGGCCTTCTTCAAACCGCTTGTGGCCGTGCGGCTCCTGCTGCTCCAAGGGCCCCAGCCCAGCCCATGAGGCCTTACGAGGGGAGGCGGGTAGAGGGGTGGTGTGGGGGCCACGGTCTGCACGGGGGGCGGCCTGCTGTGTGGGTGGTAGACAGCCGCCACCAGGGGCCCCAGCAGCAGAGGCCCAGGTGGGCAGTGGTGGCACAGGGCAGGGGCAGGGCCCTGCCTGGGATAGAGGAGCGGTGGGAAGGGCTTCCGGAGGGGACGCTTCTGCCCAGCCCCTCCTGGAGACGGCGTGGGCACTGCCATATCCAGGCCACAGCCCCCACGGGCTGACGCACCTTTGCCCATGAGCTCGGGCTCCACGCTGCACTTCTCCCCAGACTGCAGGGTGGCAATGAGGGCCCGGACCGTGGAGCGGACGACCTCCGAGTCACGGCGGAAGGCCAGGGCCTCCGCCAGGTGCAGGAAGCCGGTGCGCACTGCAGGACGGGAGCAGGTGAGAAGCCCCGGGAGCCCCCACCCCGCGTCTGGCCAGGAAGCCCCTAGAGGAAATTCCTCTCTGAATCGTGGACACGGGGGACACTCCCCGCTGGCCACATGGGCTTTCCCCAACCACTGAGCCATGTCCGCGCTGAGGCAGCTCCGGTGCCTGGCACCCCAGCGTGCTGACAAGGTAGCCGCCCTCCCTGGTGGAGCCCAGAAGGCAGAGCCCGCAGGGGCCCCGCCGTGCCAGTCCAGGGCCAACCCTCCCGCACACTCTGCAGCCTCCCTCACCGTCGCTGATCCTGCGCCTGGCTGAGAACTGGGCGGCAAACAGCTTGAGCTGGGCCTGGAGGGGCCCGTCCCCCATGGCCGGGCTGTCCAGCCACTGCAGCAGCTGCATGAGTACTTTGAGGAACAACGATGAGAAGCTGGCGTCCTGGGGCACGCAGCGCTGTGGGGACAAGCAGCAGCAGGCGCTGGGTGCCCTCCAGTGCACGGCAGCACCAGCTCTAGCCCAGAGGCCAGGCCAGGGGGAGCTGCTCTGCCACCCGGGCCCCTCTTATGACTACAGAGGCAGCACCAACAGCACCCGCCGGCTCGTTCAGCCTTGGGATGGGCACAGGACATGCAGAGGCCCTCACAGCCTCTTGGCCGGGCAGCTGGCCTGCTGCCGGCAGCTTATTTCCCCACGGCCTGGGGGAAAGAAATGGACATGGACACACGAGCAGAACCCTCCACACGGAAATGTGGGCAGACAAGAGAAATATGACAACCTGCCAATTACCAAATTTAGCTGGTGGCTGTAGGAGTGAAAACCACATCACTCCTTTAATCTTTCTTGCAAACGTCCATGAGAAGTTGGGAACTCCCCCAGCTCCCTGAGAGCAAATTTCCTTTCTTCCTTTGGCAACTAAGAAGCCGAGGCCCCCAGAGGTGGGGCAGCTGAGGAGCCCCGGTCTGGTGGCAGCCAAGGAAGGGCTGGGGAAACCTTGCAACAAAGGACACCCCCCAGCCAGGGCTACACGTCCCCCGCACCCAGCAGCCTGGGACCCGGTGCCCCAGCTCGCACCCCTGCAGGACTCGGTGCTGAGGGGAGCCTGACAGCAGCAGCCAGAAGCCCAGCACGCTGACCCACCTGGTACTGGCAGAGCTGGCGCAGCAGCGGGCAGGCAAGGACGTGGCTCCGGTGCATGGCCATGGCCAGGGCCCCGCCGTGGGAGGAGGTCAGCAGAGTGGCCAAGGCCTGCAGGAGCCGGACTGTGATGCCCGTCACCTCAGGGTCCCCCTGGCGCACGCGGGCCAGCTCCTGGCCCAGGGCCTGCTGCAATGCCAGGGCGATGGGGCGGGGGTTTGCATTCTGCCACCGGGGGTCGGGGTTCAGCGGAAAGATCTGGAACAGAACCAAGGGCAGTCAGGGAAGGGCAGAGTGGCTGAGAAGGCTGAACCCCTGGCCACCCCTCTGGCGAAGTCCCTGCCCATTTGTAGCCCATGACAGACTCCTTGGGGGCCCGTGCTGAGGAGTCGCAAGAGACCCCGTCACCTGGTGACCTGCGGGCAGCAGGCATCCAGGAGGACAAAGGTGCCTGGTGCCCACTGGCCCTGGCATGCTCCAGGCTTGCACACTTCCCCATCCAGGGAGGAGACCCCCTAGGGCTCAGCCAGGCGGTCCGCGTGGCCCTGCAAACCCGCCTCCCCGCGCAGGACGCACAGCAGGGTGTGTGAGCAGCGGCTTCGCCCCTCTGCAAACACGGTCTGAGCAAGGTGGGAGGGTTGGGGCACGTGTACGCGAACGCTGCACACGGGTGCTGGACCAGGCAGGCGGCACAGGAGAGGGGGAGGGTGTGTGGGTGGCTGCTCTGGGTGCTTGGCCAGGGACATGAGTGTGCACAAAGACCACCTGTCGGCAGCCCCTTGCTAGGAAATGTCCAGAAGGGCCAGTCCAGAGAGAGAGAGAGCAGGCTGGGGGGTGGGAGCGGGCAGTGACCACTGATGAGGGCGGGGTTCTTTTGGGGGTGACAGATACTTTAAAATTGATTGCGCTGATGGTCGACAACTTTGGGACACATAAAACCATGGAATTGCACACCTTAAACAGGTGAATCATAGACTACGTGAATCAAACCTCAATAAAGATATCAGAGAGCCCCCCAGAACCTGTGTGAGGGAGGGCTGGGCGTGGGGGTGAGAACGAGGCTGGCATGCTCGTTTCTTTCAAACCAAGCAGAGGGCGCGTGCCATAGCACGTTAGGCCAAAGCAGTGTCCGGAGAAGCTGATCGCCGCATGCCAGACACTGCTCTCGACCCTCGACGTGTCTCAGCTCGTTCTCCCCCCACAGCAAACCCGAGGGGACACTACCACTACCCCAGCTCCCCGCTGTGGGAACTGAGGCACGGAGGGCAGAGTGCTGGTCCCGGGAGGCTCATCTTGGAAGAGAAGCCGGGGCCTGCGCCCAGGCGGCCCGGCTCCACCTCCTCTTGGGCACCGGCTCCTGGGAGAAGAGGCCCTCCCGGCCCCGGGCCAGTACCTGCAGGACCACGCTGGCCAGGTCGTCCTCGGGGCCGAGCGCCCGGATCTGGGTCCCAGCACGGATCCTCCCGTGGCCCGTGGGATGCTCCGGGCTGCTCTTTGGCTTTGGGGCTTCTGTACTGTCTGCACAGAAGGGGGACAGCCGTTGAGGGGGTGTGCTTGCCGTGTGGCCACCCCAGAAGGTCCAGGGCCTTGTTCAGGCTGGGGGGCCCACAGGACGGCCCTCCGTGGGAGTTTGGACACCGGCCAGAAGGCGGAAGTTGAGGGAAGCAGCTGCAGGGCTTCCGCTCAGTCGGACAGGGCCCTGCGCTCTGCTCTGGGGTCAGGGGACGGGGCGGTACCTCGCCGGGGGGGCAGGGAGGCCGTCAGCAGGGAGTGGAAAGTCTGGCCTCCAGAAGCGCCTCTCTCATGCTGCACCTCCACCAGGTGAGCCATGTAATCTGAAACAAGCAGCTCGGGCTCAGCCTCAGGGCCTGAGCAGAAGGAATTGCATCCCGTTCCCCAGGAAATCTGAGCTGGGACACTCACACGAAGGCTCCAGCAGAGTTGGCCAAGTTTCCATAAGACTCCAGAAGCTGAGCTACAAGACCTCTCAGCAAAGGCTCCGGGAGCATCGCGACATTTCCCCACACTCCCTCCAGACTCCCCACGAGGCCCGTGGGGGCCCTGGATGCCTGGGGGGTTGGCAACTACATAAGGAGGGAGCGGGACCCCAGCTTGGCTCCAGCCCTTGCCAGTTGCCCTTTCTTTCTCTGCCTGCCCGCCCAGCCTCAGCTCCTTGACCGCGCCGCCAAGGGCCCCCAGCCTCACGGACCCAGCCACACCAGGCACCTGGGGACGCTCAGTTGGGGGCCACCGACCGGCGGCTCCATGGCCCTTACTCTTGTCCATGATATTCTGCTCCAGGGTCTGGGGGTCGTGGGCCACGGCCTGGTCCAGGTACTGGAGGAGCTTGCTCATGCTGGAGACGGGGATGCCGAAGGACTGCACGAAGAGCAGCAGCTGCTGGGGCTCCAGGTCCTGCAGGGCTGGAAGTGACACCTGCCTCGGCACGGGGACCACCCTATGGGCCCCAGGCCAGCTGAGCTCGACCGGCTCTGCCCGGCCCAGGCTTCGGCCTCCGTGCCCATCGGCCATGGCTCTCACGGGCAGACCCTCCTCCTTGCGGCTACTGGCCCAAAGCCCACTCTGTCCTTCCAGAACCAGCTCGAAGGCAGAGCCCCCTCGAGCTGTCGTGACACCCCCTCTCCTCCAGACTGCGAGCTGGTTTACCCTCTCGCGTGGCCGTGACGCCTGGCTGCAGCCTGCGCTGCTCCGGGGGCCGGCCCGGGACCAAAGGGCACTTCCCACGAGCCCAGCGCAGAGCCCTGTGCAGGTCAGGAACTCAACAGGTGTCTGCTGAGTGTCCAGAGGACAGACCCTGCCCGGGCCCGAGGGCACGTACCCGCATCCACCAGGCGAGGCACCTCCGACCGGATCATGCGCAGCTTCAGCCAGTCGGGCAGCAGCAAGGCCTCCTCAGACGTGTCCACAAGGAAGGCAGTGGGCAGCGGCTTTTTCTCCGGAAACCAGATGTCCAACAGGGCGTGGAACTCGCCATCACCAGCTTCAGGGGAGGCCGTGACAGGGTGAGCCCCCAGGCAGGTCTCAGTGAGACCCCCCGACTTTACCTCCCCAGGGTCCCCCAGCAACTCCAGGCACGGCTCCAGGCCGAGCTGAAAGGACCCGGAAGAGGCCAGGGTCCTTCTCCCCTCGTCCCCACTTCCCACCTATGTACCCCCTGAAAGCCAAACACAACCCCCCAGTCCCACCTTGTTTGACTGACCACCACAGCCCCCCACCCCAGGACACTACAAGGGCACAGCCCCAGGTTCCCCGTGACCTGGCACACCCCTGGTGGGCTGAGCCCACCCTCCTGGCCATTCCCCTGGAGAGGCCAGCCACCCTCCTGTGCGAGGACCCATGCGTCCTAATCCACTTCTCTTCCACACATCTCTGGGGCCACCTGTCCTCACCCCGTGACTAGCCACATAGAGGACCTTTCTGCACACCTCGTTTCGCAGCTGAGGACGCGGAGGCCCTGAGAGAGCAGGCAGTCCCCAGAGACGGGCCTCGGGGAGAGGCCGGGCCTCCCGGTGGGCCTCCCATGGGCTGCAGCAAGGCCCTGCCCTCAGGCTCGGCTGGCCCAGGCCTGCCCCTTCCAGCCCTCGGGCTCTGCCAAGTCAACGGGCACCAAACGGGCCCCGGGCAGCCAACCCGCCCTCCCTGTGCCGCCACGTGCCCCTCCTCAGCCACCTGTGAACACACAGCTGGGGCAACCCCTCTTCCCCGGCAGTCGTTTTCTTCCCAGCAGGTGACAGGGTCACCTTCCCAGCAGAGCCCACCGCACCTGACCCCAGCAGGGGCGTGCGTCCCCCCTGACCTGTGGACACGACTAAGTAAACTGCAAGGAATGCAGGGCATCGGCAGAAAGACGGGGAAGGGGGAGCTGCCAGGGCCAAGCACGGAGCCGCTGGCCTAAGGCCACCGTCCTCTGGACACGTGACGGCCACACGCCAGGGCCCCGAAGCACGGGTGTCTCCCCCACGGGTGGCCTCGGTGTGGCTCCTACGAGGACTAGGACAGGCCGGGCCAGGGGAGGTGTGGGCACCGCTCTGCCGCGCCTCACGAAGGGCCGTGGCTGGGTCCGGCGCTGGGAGGGGCAGGTCACTCAGCCAGGCACCCGGAACAGCCCTGACGGCTAGTCGGGTCCTGCCACGGACGGGCCGTGCGTGTCTCACAGGACTTCTGTGGACTAGTGGGGAGGGGAGCGCTGGGTCCGTTTCACAGGGGGGCCCGGGCTGCGGTGGGTGGAAGCTCTGCGGGAGCCACGGCCGGCCCCAGCCGAGCTGCCAGGACCGAGCACTGAGAGGAGGGGCCTGGGCAGGGGCCTGCCAGGACATCACTGAGAAGCCAGCCCCCCGCCAGCGCCCCTCACCTCGGGGGGGCCCCAGCGTCAGCAGGATGACCATGGCGTGCACCACCAGGATGTGCATGGTGGCCGTCTCCCCACCAGCCCAGCGCAGGAAGACCTGGTCCTGGGACTCGGACTGCAAGGAGAGGGAGGGGTGGGCGCATGGCCGGCAGACGTGGGGCCGCGGAGGGGGCAGAGTGGGTGGTGAGGGGCGGGACCGGCAGTGGGGCAAAGCAAGTCGGGGGCGCGGCGGGGGGCAGAGCAGGCCTCACCCAGCTGTAGACCTCTTCCCCCTCCTTGCTCTTGCGCATGCGCCTCACGTAGCGGGAGAAGATGGTGAGCAGGGCGGCCAGCACGGCGTCCGACGTGGCGCTGTGGGAGAGCTTGGAGAAGAGGTGCGCCATGATGGTGGAGCGCTCCACGACCAGCCGGGCCACATCCTGGAGGGGGAGGGTGTCAGCGCTCGCCTGGCCCCCCGGCCACCCGCCCATGCCTGTCCCACCGTCAGTCCAACTATGGCACGCTGGCAAATCACAGGCCCACAGGGCACCACAGCCGAAACGGCAGGCAGCTCAGCTCACTCCACAACCAGACAGGCAGGGAGCCCCAGGAGTGGGCAGCTGAGACCAGGGGACCCCAGGCTGTGGGCTAGCAGGGAGGACACCCTCTGGACAGCACGTGAGGCCTGGAAGCAAAAGGACAACGACCTGCACTGTAAGGGGCCCGCGCAGTCCACTACCTCTGCCCGTGACAAACGAGCTCTGCACCCCAGAAAACACCTTCCGTGTCAGGGATTGATTTAGGTGATGAATGTACAACTATGTAATGGTACTGTAAACAATCGAATGTACGATTTGTTTTGTAGGACTGCGTAGTACGTGAATATATCTCAATAAAATGAAGATAAAAAAAAAACAAAACAAAAAAAAACCACCTTCCGGACCTACTCTGTCCCTGTGGGCATGGACCCACCGTAAACGGACCCTTCTGACGGGGTGACGGCAGCTAAGCTGTGGCCAATGGAGCAAAACAGATCTTAATCCTACAACTGGAGACTTTACAGAGAAGGCCACGGAGAGAAGCCAGGGGCAGCAGCCAGAAGCTGGAAGCTAACAGAACGCGGAGAAGGGAGAAGACGCTGCCATGTGCTTTGCCGTGTGACAGAAAAGCCGAGGAACCCCAGAGACCACGGCCAGAAGTCCCCAACCCTGGGAGGAAGCCGTCCTTCCGGCCGCTGAAACCGTGAGCCAGTCAATTCCTGCTGCTGAGCCGCCCCGCCGCGTGCTATTCATTTTAGCAGCCGGAAGACCAGGACCCAGCCCCCTGAAGGAGGGGAAGCTGCCGACACCAGCCCGCAAGAGCCGGACACCGGGGTCCCAGACCAAGGCCAAGGCCGTTCCAAGGCACTGCCTGGGGGTCTGCAACGGACACTGTTTACTCTAACCCACAGCACTACAGCCGGGACAGTGGCCTGCAGGCGCCCAGGCCGTGCACCAGGGCAGACACAGGAGCAAAGGGCCTCGGACCGGGCAGGCGCCGTCTGTGCTCTCACCGTCAGTGCCTGGGCGTTGAGAGAATCCCACCCCCCTAGTGAACTCATCCACCTGTCCCCCCATCTACCACCAATCCACCCCTGTCCAGCCACCCATCCGTCTGTCCACCCATCCGGGGTGACTTGCTCTAGGTCACCCCGGGAACTAGGAACAAATCAACAGGAAAGCGAAGTCAGAAGAAACCACCAGAAAAGAACAGTGCTGGGCAGAAAAGGAACCAACGCCCCTGGGGGTGCAAACTGCCCTCAGGTTGAGGGAACACGATGCTGGGAACCCGCTGAGGAGGCCGCTCAGGCTGCCCGGGCCTCCGCAGGTGCGGCAGGCAACACCCCCGAGGTGCCCAAGCTGCACCTCTCCCAGCGAGGCGCCATGACTCCCCGGGCTCGGCCCTCACGGTCTGAGAAGACTGGACAGAGGAAGTCAACAGCCACAAAGGAAGGGACCAATGGGCATCACTCATTCCAGCCCAGGGGCCTCCGACGTCCGTGCTGCCCACCCTCCTGCCCCTTCTCACCAGCGCCAGGTCACTGTGCTGGCCTTGCTCCTCCACTGGCGTGTGCTGGGACAGGTAGACCAGGTAGGCGCTGATGGACTGCGGGTCCGTCTCCATGTGGATGGCCTGCGCACAGAGGCCGCCTGAGCACCCTCCCTGGGCCACCCCTGCCTGCGCCCCGGCTCAGGCCCCACGCCGCGCTCACCTGCTGCAGCGCCAGTGCAGTCGTGGCCCTGACGCTGTCAAACAGAGGCAGCCGGGGCAGGTCCCTCAGCAGCCACTGGTAGCCCTGCAGCATCTCGGTGTCCCCCGAGTCTTCCTCCTGGGGGTGGCCCTGCTCCTCCCCGTCCCGCAGGCTGCCCTCCGAGAGCACCAGCGACAGACCCTGCAGTGACACACGTGGCGCTGAGCTGGGCAGGGTCAGCTGGCTGCCTTCTGTTCTAAAGGACGGGCAGGAAGGGCCTGTCCCCGACTGGGGCAGGGGGCACAGAGCATCCTGTTGGAGCAAGACGGAATGCAGGACAACGGGGGACTGTCCAGTGACAGAGACTGACCGCTTCCTGTCACGGTTACTAGAATTAACAGGATCAAAATAGCAGCACAAGCCACTTTCTTTAAAAACCTGCCCAAAATGCCTTGAGACAAGACCATGCTCATTTATGAAGTCACTACACATGTCATGCTGTAACCCAGCAGAGTAAGGAAGGGCTTCCCGTGCTTCCGGTGTGATTAGCAGAACCCCTTCTCCGTGTGAGGATCAGCCTGGAGGGAAGGCTGGGGCTCACCTTCATGGCTAGCGCCCGGGAGGCCACCTGGGAGGAGCTGAGGCGGCGCAGGAAGTAGTCCAGCACCTCACAGGTGGTCTGCTCATCGGCCTGGGGGCCCAGCAGCAGGTCCTGCAGGCGGCCTAGCAGCTGCCGCTGCTTCTGCTGCCTCTGCAGGGGCAGGCGGGGTTGGTGAGGGCCAGCCTGGGCACCTGCACCACCCCCCGCCGGGAGCGGAACCCGACCTGCCGCTTCTTGGCCTTCTGCTCCTTGCTCTCGGCCTCCTCGTCCTCCTCCCCAGAGGCGGCATCGTCGGCAGCATCGTGCAGCAGGAACTCGCACAGACACTGCACGGGCAGCACGTCCACGGAGCCCTCGCTGGACTGCACCAGGTCGGCCAGCCAGGGCATGGACTGCGAGGAGGCCTGCGGGTGCCGGGGGGTGCACTGGGATCTCAGCCCTCACCTGGCCTCGCACCCCCGCCCGCCGCCTTCCCTCCTGCCCACCTCCCTGAGAGCTGCCCTCCCCCCTCCGGCTACAACTCCCCAGCAGGGACCGGCAGGGACCAGCAGGCAGTCACGTCAGCGGGTCTGAAGACAGAGGCTCTTCGCCAACCGGGGAGCCAGTGTAGAGGCGGAGCTGGGTCCACGTGGGCTCTGCCCCCTCCAGGCCCCCTGGCACCCCCATCTGTCCCCTGGGGGCTCACCTGCCTCTGGATGATGTTGAGGAGGAAGTCCGGGCTGCGGCTCCGGCACAGCAGGTGCCCGAGGCGTAGGGACTGGTTGAGCCCTTTCACCTGATCCAGGATGTGGGGGGGGGGCCTGCGGGGTGGCCCTCTGCAAGTCACAGAGCACAGGATGCATCAGAGAGCCACGGGCAGCCTCCCCCAGAGCCGTGCTGCAGGACAGAGGCGCCGCGGCCCCCAATCTCTGAGCCACAGCCTACCCTCCCCCCGGGGTCTGCTGCTTCCCTTGGCTCCACACCACCTGTTTCTGGGGGCCAGCGGCACGTCCCTGTGCCTGGCCTCACCCAAGACCCAACCGCACAGAGCACTGGGAGGATGTCAGGACCAGGAGGTGAGCTGGGATTCACCATGCTGGTCTGGCCCTGCCAGGTTCTGGCCACACCGAACTCCTCGGAGCACAGAGCTCCGGGTCCCCAAAGTGTCCTTGCTGGGTGGGCGGAGACCCAGCTGTAGCCCGTACCGGGGGTCCAGGCCAGTGAGCTGGGACACGAGGAGGCTGCTGCTCTCGGTGATGGTCTGCTTGGTGGAGGCAGCGGCCAGGTGGCCCTCGAATGCCAGGATCTCCTGCTTCTCCCGCTGGGCGACCTGCAGCTCCCGGCTGATCATCTCTGTGCGTGTCTCCTCGTCCGTCAGGGTGCAGGGCGGGTAGGAGTAATTGCTGGGGGCCAAACAGAGAGGACCCGTGGCCGCGTCCCTGGTTACAGGCTGCTTCCCGCTAGACGATGCTCAAGGTCAAGGAGGGTCAAAGCTCATCACGAGCTTCTCGCCCAGGAACCAGCAAGTCCAGCGGCACAAACGCTGTGAAGGCTGTGTACTTCCCGGGAGAGCGCCCGACTCCTGCAGCTACCCCCCCCACACCACAGGACGGCCAGCTCCTAAAGCAAGCCTGGTGAGCACCAGACCCCAAGGCCTAGAGTGACAGCCCCCAGGACACGTCCGTTCCCACCAGTGCTGGGTTCCCTCTCCAGCAGGCCTGCGCAGGGCTCCGCGCACACCAGGGGCACGCACTGGGGGGGGCCTCCACCAGGCAGCGAAGGGCCGCCAGCATGTACCATGGGGCCTCCTACACACAATGGGGGCCTCCAGCCTATACGGGGGGGCGTCCAGCTCACATGGGGGCTGCTGGGGGCAGGCCCGGCTCCTGGGAGCACCAACAGTTAGCCTCCTTTCACCTGCTCCCAAGCCTGCCTTCCAGCCACGTCCAGCCACCTGGGTTCTGTCCTTAAGACTCCTCACACAGCCCCCCGCAGAGCATGGAGGGGGTGACATGGCTGCCCAGACACACACCTGCTCCCCACAATGCAGCCGCCAGCGGCTCCTTCCCTCCTGATGCTGCCCTCCGCGTGGAGCACAGGCTGACCCTCGCCAGCCCCGCCCCCACACTGCCCCCACCCTGCACAGGGCTGCCCTTCCCAGCCTCAGCCCTGCAGCAGGCACACAGCAGACCGCCTCGCTCAGGCCCAGAGCCAGGACCTGCTGGACGGAAATCTCCCCTGGCCACGTGGCCCCACACCCCATGGTCACACCCACTCCTGGCTCCCGATGCTTCCACTGCACCCCTCCCAGCTCCACACCGTGAGTCTGAGTGGTCCCCACTCCAGTCACGGGGAAGATGCCCCAGGGTGGAGCCCACAGACCTGTCCAGCCCCCAGCAGGGGCAAGAGGGGTCTGACACTCAACCCAGCCTCTAGATTTCAACTCAGGTCCTGGAATGAAGGTGAATCCAGGAGGCAGCACAGCAAGACAAGACAGGCAGGAAGGAGGACAAGTTGGGGAGCCGGGGGGCCCCACTCAGTGCTGCCCGGCTGTCCCACGCAGCCACAGCCCCATCCTGCCCCTCCTGGGAGGGTGTCCCCTGCCCCAGCTCTCTCGGGGGAGACGCAGACGCACTTAGTCATCACCATCTCCATGAGCATCTTCAGGGTGGGGTACTCTTCCCAGGCAGCCAGGCCTAAGGGACACGAGAACACAGGGTGGGCCCACAGGACCATGTGCGCCCCCCCAGCTCTTCACCGGACCCGAGCTGTGGACACCCACAGAGGGGACAGTGACCCCGGCCATCTCCACGCGCCCATGAGCTGGCTGGACAGAGGCTCACCGATGTTTTCCGGGTTAAATGCGGCCACCACGAGCAGGAGCGGCCACGCCTTCCAGTAGAGGGTGGAGATGGCGAGATTTGGTGGCTGATACCTGAAACACAACCAGATGGACGACGGGGTCGGGGTCGGCAGGGGGACGCACTGGTGACTGCCCAACCTGGCCACCATGTCAAAACTTAGACGTTCATGTTCCTGACTGAATTCTCCCCCTCAGGAATTTATCCTGTGGCAACACTGGTCCCAGCCCACAAAGAGGCATGGACGGCTGCCCCTCCCGGCCCAGGGTGCAGCGCCAGCTCCCAGCAGGCCTGGCCCAAGCCCCCCCACCTGGCCGCTCGAGCCCCTGGGCAGGTGGCACACCCGGCCAAACTCAGGTATACCTGGAAAATGGGACCATGTGTCACTCCAGGAATATACACTTGATAAATGTCAGTTACTACTCTCACTGCTTTCATCAGGAAACTGAAAACAAACCCACACATCTGCCAATGCGTAACTGTAATTAAATTTGAAAATCACATATGTGTTAATAATTAAAGCATAGTCCTTTTGATGAAGAAATAAAAAGTAACTATCACAAAGAATGAAATAAATCTAGAGAAAGTGACTATGAGAGATGTCCAAATACACTGCCAAGTGATAGAGTCAACGTGGATAACAGAGCAGACGGCAGCAATGGTCAAGTCAAGAAACAAAAGGAGAAAAAAAATTCTACTCACAGTAGCACCAAAAAGAGTAAAATGCTTAGGCATAAACTTAACAAAACCGAGATGGACACACTGACAACTACAAAACAGCACTGACAGAAACCAAAGAGCTAAACCACCGGAAAGGCCCCTGGCTATGACTGGAAGGCTTCACGCGGGTGAGAAGGCAACAGCGCCCAAGCTGGCCTCTACATTCGACGCACTCCCTTCCAAAACCCACGGTGGCTTTTTTTTTCAGAAATTGACAAGCTGATCCCAAAACAGCCAAGACAATCTCGATGAAGAACTGAGGTGGAGGGCTGCTCACATTCAATCCTGAGCACGGAGGCCTGGGATCGAAGAGCGTGGAGCTAGCAGAAGGAAGATGCAGGCAGCAGCAGGCCGGAAATCGAGTCCAGGAACGAGCTCTCACATTTATGTGCAACTGATTTTGACAAGGGAGCCAAGGTAACGGGGAGAGAATAATCTTTCAACAAACAGTGCTGGGAAAACTGGCTCTCTACTTCCGAAAGAAAGAAGTGGGACCCTTGCCTCACACCACATTTAGACAGTAACTCAAAACGCATCAAAGACCTGGAGGAAGAGCTAAAACCATAAACTCTTAGGAAAAAACCCAGGGACAAACCTACACAGCCTTCGGTTTGGCAATGGTTTCTTAGAAGTCACACCAAAAAGCACAATAAACAAAGCAAAAACTAGAAAAACTGGACTTCATCGAAAGTAAAGACTTTTGGACAACTGAGGACATCATCAAGAGAGCAAAAAGACCACTACGGAATGGGGGCACATGGACGACCCCTAAGTCACACTGAGCGGAAGAGGCCAGACCTGGAAGGCTGTGTGTTCCATGATTCCGTCCTTGAGGAGAAGTGCCCAGAACGGGGCTCCACAGACAGGCGAGGGCTGCTCGGGGCGGGGGTGCGTGTGCCTGTGTGCGTGCGAGTGTGAGGAGTGGGGAGGGTGGGAGTGACTGCTACTGGGTCCTGGCTTCTTTTAGGAGGGATGAAAATGTTCTAAAATTAGATCGCGGAGATGGCTACACAACCCTGGGTATACACTAAGAATCACAAAATTTTATGTTTTAAATGAGTGAAAGATACAGCATGTGAATTGTATCTCAACAAAGTGTTAAAAAAACTGACCATAAATGCGTTTTTGTCTAAGAAACGAAGTGTGCACATGTTAACTAACGGTGAAAAGAAAATCAAAACACAGAGACTCCAAAAAGAGACATGGAAAAAATCACCAAAACCCAGGTCCCTGAGGGAAAATGGGCCTTGTGTCGTTGGATGTCACCTTCAGCCTTGGGGTCTGGAGTTCACCCCGGGGGCCGGGCTGGGGAAAGTGAAGAGCCCTGGGGAGTAGTGTGGTGGGGGCAGCCCAGCAGCCTCTTGGGTGTTGTCATCTGAGGAGGAGACAAGTGCCTGGGGCAGCCTCCTCCACACACAAACTATCTTGTCTGATCGGGGAGATAGAGGCTGAGGTCGGGGGCTTCACTCTTACCCTGGGGGGAGCTGAATGTTCTCGGGGTGATGGTAGGTGCACAGGTTCAGGACGGCGTCGATCAGCTGGATTCTCTCCACCTTCAGCACTTCCACATCTAGAAGCCAAAGCCACAGTGCTCCAGAGCTCACTGAAACCCACTAGTACGACAATCAGCCCAGGATGAGGGACCCAGCAACCCAGAGAGGACAGGAGCTTGCTCTTGGGAAGCTAGAGGGGTGGTGAGGAGCACAGAGCAGGATGAAACCGAGGCCAGATGGGGACAGGGAGGGAGACGCCACCGATACTGACTGGGGAAACTGAGGCAGGCTTCAGCCTCAGGGCACTCGACTGGGTCTTAGAGAGGAAGCGGGGCTGCAAAGGAAGAGCAGCACGCCCCCGACGGAGGGGAGAGCACTAAGAGAAGTGGACAAGCACAGTGTTTCTGGAGGACAGTCTTCCCACACGGCCAAGCAGAGTGCACGTGGGCAAGGTGGGAGGTCGGCAAGCACCGGGCCCAGGGGCTTGCACGCCAGGCTAAGGGGCTCAGCTTCCAGCCCACAGGCGGTTGGAAACGTGTAGTTTTATGGGTGGGAATCTACATTTTTCGTTCCTCCAGCCCTTTGCAGAAGAGGGAGATGGAAGCTATGGCAGTAGTTCCAGCATAACTTGCCATCACATTGAGGATGGAAAATGAGACAAAAATTCTATAAATAGCGCAAAGACTAAATTATTGCCAAACCCATACAGGCACTCCCGAATTCTAAATCCCGGGTCCTCAGGCCTCCTAGAGAACACGTGGTTTGTAGTCAAGCAAGGGGCGTCCGGCCTGGCCGAGCCCGGCTGAGGACGGGAGGGAAATGGTGCCTGGAGGCACGGTCGCCATGGCAGGCCCCAGCAGGACATGCACCAGGGCCCAGAAAGGCCTCTGCAGGGGCCGAGAGGGCAGCAGAGCCGGGCTGGGGGCCGCCAGCGAGTGGGCCAAGGAGAAAGCTGCGGCCTCACCCATGGGCCCTCACCGTCCGCCTGCACAGCCGCGGCTCGCTTCACCAGGTGGTCGGCCAGCTCCATGGCGTCAGCAGGGCCGAGCGGCAGCTCTCGGGACAGCCCAATGACCAGGATCCGCATCAGCGTGTCCTCCAGGATGGGCACCTCAGAGCAGAGGCGGAGGAAGAAGCTGCAGGCAGAAGGAGAGGCGTGGCAGGGCGCTCGTCCAACTGCACAGGGGGCTCAGGGACGAGGCGGTGGCCTGGAGCAACGTGCCACCGCAGAGGCAGGAGGCTGTCTGCACCGCGGCCCCCACATGTTATTTCCTCTTGAGCCAGAGCCTTCCCTTCTGGAAAGCAACCCTGACTCTGCTGCCTCTGCCAAGGGAGGAGCCAGGAAGCTGCCCCCTCTTGTGGTACTGGTGGCCGCACCCACGGTCACCTGCTCCCGATCCCTCACGTGTGGGGGGTGGGGGGCAGGAGGAAGCTGAGGCAGCGCCCCAGGCGGCAAGCAGCTCCGAGCTGGCGGGCAAAGACGGATCTGCACACGTGGCCCGAGCAGCAGCAGCTCCAGGCTGGCCGCAGGTGCACCCTGACCTGGCCAGAGCGGAGCCCCTGAGCTGCGGGCTGCCTGTCAGCCTCCACCCTGGGCCCGGTCCAGCATGCGTGCTTACTTGCGGTCACTTTCCGGAGGCCAGTTGTCCCACTTGTAGTAGGTCTCTGGCTGCTCCGTGAACAGCACCTTATGGAGGCTGCGGGAGAGAAAGGCAGCACCAAGGTCAGGAAGCGAGCACCAAGGGGTCCTGCTCCGTTGCCCGTGCCTCCCGCCTGGAATCTGGCATCCACGGGGCAAAAGCTGTTGATGGGATTCGCTCCAAGGCAGGGACTGCACTATCCCCAGCTCAGCTACCTCTCGGGACACCTGCTGGGCAGCCCCAGATTTGTGGGTGCACAGGGTCACTGCCAAAGAAGTGCAGCACCCAGCTAGCTGGGCACCACCTCCGTGCCCGGCCCGGCGGGAGGCCCCACACACACAGGGGACCCCAGTGCTGGTCAGACGACCCCCTGTGCTGTCTGTCAGCACACCCGGCCCCCGGGGCTGCAGCCCAAGGAGGGAGCCAGCAGGGCAGCCACCTCCGGGGTGACAGGCTCTGTTCTGGGAGCCTCGTTGCTCGTCTCGAGTCAGGGCTGCCAGGAAGAGGTGACAAGCCCAAGGGGAGGAGCAGCTGGACGGGCCCCGGACCCTACCAGTGTACGTAGTCCTTGGGCGCGAGTTTGCTGATGGAGGGGACGACAGTGTGAAGCCACCAGACGGCGTCCCGCTGGATGGCCGCGATCTGGTTCTGGAAAGAGCGCAGCACCTCGAGGTCTGCAATGGACACACGGGGTGGGGCCACAGGCACCTCGCACCTCTGCCAGCCATGCCGTCTGTGCCCGCCCCCCCTCGGCCTGGGTCCCTCGGGGGACACCCTGCAGCCAGGGAACTGCTGCCAGGCCCGGGCCCGCTCCCCACTGCCCCAAGCAGCCAGCAAAGCTGCGTCTGGCCCCTTACTCTTCTTCTCGCCTTTGTCCCAGGCGACCCCTGCCTCCTTCACCTGGGCGGTGATGCCCAGCATCATGGACACGGCCAGCAGGTCTGTCACATGGATCACAAACCGCTCCTGTGGGCACAGCACAGCACAGTTGGCAACCAGGGGTGGGGAAGTGCCCAGGGAGCTTGGAAGGGGGAGACCAGGCCTGGGGAGGGCCAGGGGCCCACAGGGTGCCTCCATCTGTGACAGGCGAGCCAGAGACCCAACAGCAGCTTCCTTAGAGTGGTGTCCAAGACCCCCACCACCCACCCAGTCCCTCCTTTCACCACCACACCCTCCGTACCCCATGCACACCCTGAAATCTGGCCAGAGCAGACACTTGCCCCTCCTGAAACATGCTCTGCACCGCCACGCCTCTCTGCTCATGCCATCCCTGGCACCAAAGATCTCCCCTGCCCTGCCCCGTGGCTACACTTCCGTTCCCCACACACCCACTCAGCCCAGGTCGCCACTCCCAGGGCCAACCCAATCGGACCCTCCTCGGTCCATGCGCAGGATGGAGCTCACACTTCCCTGAGGGGCTCGCCATGGGGAGAACCACGCAGGGGCACTGCTGGAACGTAAGACCCTCACCCATCTCTGTGCCCCAGCCATGCAGCTCAGTGCACGGCAAAGGGCACATGCCAAGCCGGGCACGCCCGTGACGGGGGGCTTGCTGACTGAGCATGTGCCCCACAGTAACACAAACTCCAGACCCGCCCCGAGCTCAGGGGCCCAGGAAGCCGCGGCACGCCGGGGGAAGCAGCTGGAAGTGGTGCGGCACCTTGAGCTCCATGTCCAGGTGCTGCGGCTCCTTGCGCTCCTGCATGAGGCCCAGGCAGAAGGCCTGGAAGTTGATCTCGTGCTTGGTCTGCTTGATGATCTCCCGCAGCAGGGCCCGTGAGGCCCGCAGGTAGTCGTCCTTGTTGGTCAGCAGGTCCTGGAACACCACGGCCAGGAACTGGGGCAGAGACAGGCTGCTCAGGGTGCGCTCTCTCCATCAGCCCTGACGCCACTGCCCTGCCGGGGGCGCCTCCAGACCAGCCCGGGGGAGGGTCCCCCACCTGCTTTCCTGAAGTACGGACCAGGGCCCAGCCCATGCACATACTGCACGTGCCTCAGGCTGGCTCATTCCTGAGAAAATAGGGTAAGCCAGCCTTTGCCACTAGCTGTGAGCTCGGAGACGAGAGGCTACATCTTGTAGTCTCCTGTCAACTGGCACCCAGGCAGTCAAATGAGGGGACAGACTGACAAACACCAATGGAGGGGCAGGGCTATAGGCCGGGCATCCAGTTGCAGGAGAAACACATGGGCACAGCCCCCTAAAGCCAACGACTCCCACCCGGACAGCTAACTGTCCCCCAACTTTTCCTAAAAGGTTGAGCTACGAAGGTGACGGCGGCTGGTCATCAGAGCTGACGCTGTGTCCACCTGGCCATTCTGTCCACAAGTGAGCACGGCCTGGAAGCCTGTGTCACTAATCTCGATGGCAACAATAAACACAGGAACGCTTTCCCAGACCTCTTGTCAGAAGAGCTACCTGTAGCCCAGGGACTTGGACCTCAAGGCCAGCGCCAGGAGGGCCACCAAGCCCCTGTGCACCTGAGAGGAACCTCTGCGGCCAGGCAAGGCAGGACCTCGGCCTGGAACCTGGGGTAACTCTTGAGGGTTCGGTGTGCACCCTCCTAACCAAACTCAGTTTTAGTTTCCCCAAAAAATGTCACTCCTATGGCAGTACCTAATCTAACTCAGCTAAAGACGAACTCAAGTGAATTTTCAAAATCTCACTCGGGAGAGGAGTTAAGATGGCGGCATAGAGAGGAGTGGAAGACTGTTAGTCCCCCCTGGAGCAATCCATAAGTGACCAAAAAACTAGTAAATAACCTGGAATAACTGCGGGGAGACAAACATGACTGTCCACTCATTATCCACCAACCTGAATTGGGAGGAATACCTGAGATGGCAGCATAAAATCTGCAAGTAAAACTGCGGACCCCCGCTGAGAGCCGAGAGCCCCTCCCTCACGGAAGCCTCGTGGTGCTAGAGAGCAGCACTCTCTCAGCCCAGCTCCAACTGGGGTTTTAATGTTAACTGCTCAATACAGACAGCGAATCCTCAACAAGCAGACAGAGGCTTTTAGTGACAACTGACCTTGGGAGAGTTGGGGGACATATCTGTCTCAGGACGGGGAGCCCAGAGGATAGGGTGCTATCTCTGGCTGACAGGTGAACCTGGGAGCTTTCCTGTCCCTTTCTCTCTGTGGAGAAAACCTCAGCCGTTTTCAGCCCACAGCTCTTTGCAGAAAAGACAGCCTCAACCATTTTAAAATCAAAACACTTTGATCAGCAGAGTCAGAGAAACAAAGGACTTATTGATATGCAAATGACCTCTCTGGAGGGGGCATAGCTTCCCAAGAGGAAAGGGAGGGGCCCAGCTCTACTGCCTGCCTTACCGGAACCAGACCCCAAAGCCTGGGGAAGGAGAGCCATGGGCCATACCCTCTTACACCAGCCAGTGACAAGCTGACAGGTGCACCTGCCAGGCAGAAAAGCACAGGGTGTATCAATCCTCTAAGAAAAACCATCAGGGAAACCAGATACTGAATATTTCCTCCTTCTGTGACCTGAGCCTGTTCTCGTCTGGGAAAATCTGACTGGCGTGGCCTAGGAGGTCAGATGCCTAGACAACAGAAAACTACAACCTACACTAAGAAAAACGAAGCCATGGCCCAGTCAAAGGAACAAACGTACACTTCAACTGAGATACAGGAATTTAAAAAACTAATGCTAAATCAATTCAAAAAGTTTAGAGAATATTTCGCAAAAGAGATAGAGGCTGTAAAGAAAACACTGGGCATACATAAGGCAGAAATCGAAAGTCCAAAAAAACAACTAGTAGAATCTATGAAAATGAAAGGCACAACACAAGAGATGAAAGACACAATGGAAACATACAACAGCAGATCTCAAGGGGCAGAAGAAAACATTCAAGAACTGGAGAACAAAACACCTGAAAGTCTACACGCAAAGGAGCAGATGGAGAAAAGAATGAAAAAATATGAGCAACGTCTCCGGGAACTCAAGGATGAAATGAAGTAGAAGAATGTACGTATCATTGGTGTCCCAGAAGGAGAAGAGAAGGGAAAAGGGCAGAGGCAATAATAGAGGAAATAATCAATGAAAATTTCCCATCTCTTACAAAAGACATAAAATTACAGATCCAAGAAGCGCAGCGTACTCCAAACAGAAGAGATCTGAATAGGCCTACGCCAAGACACTTAATAATCAGATTACCAAATGTCAAAGACAAAGAGAGAATCCTGAAAGCAGCAAGAGAAAAGCGATCCATTACATACAAAGGAAGCTTAATAAGACTATGTACGGATCTCTCAGCAGAAACCATGGAGGCAAGAAGGAAGTGGTGTGATATATTTAAGATACTGAAAGAGAAAAACCGCCAACCAAGAATCCTATATCCACCAAAGCTGTCCTTCAAATACAAGGGACAGCTCAAAATATTTTCTGACCAACAGACAATGAGAGACTTTGTGAACAAGACACCCGCCCTATAGGAAATGCTAAAGGGAGCACTACAGAGTGATAGGAGAATACAGGAGTGTGTGGTTTGGAATACAATTTTGGGAGATGGTAGCACAGCAATGTAAGTACACTGAACAAAGGTAACTATGAATACGGTTGAGAGAGGAAGGTGGGGAGCATGTGAGACACCACAAGAAAGGAGGAAAGATAACGACTGGGACTGTGTAACTTGGTGAAATCTAGAGTATTCAACAATTGCGATAAAATGTACAAATATGTTCTTTCACGAGAGAGAACAAGCAAATGTCAACCTTGCAAGGTGTTAAAAATGGGGAGGCATTGGGGGAGGGATGCAATCAGCATAAACTAGAGACTGTAACTAATAGAATCATTGTATTATGCTTCCTTTAATGTAACAAAGGTGATATACCAAGGTGAATGCAGATAAGAGGGGGGGATAGGGGAGGCATGTTAGACACTTGACATTGGTGGTGGTGTCTGATTCTTTATTCTACTTTGATTTAAGGTTACTTTTCCTTTTGCTACTTCCTAGCTGTCATTATTTCCCTCTTTCTTTTGCCTCTCTACCTTCTTTGACTCTCCCTCCTGCCTTGTGGAAGAAATGTAGATGCCCTTGCACAGAGAACGGTGAAGGTGGTGAACACACAGATACGTGACCATACAGAGAACCATCGATTGTTTACTTAGGATGGAATGTATGGTGGGTGAACAAAAGCATCTTAAAAAAAAAAACGGGTTGATGACAAAACCTCAAGGGCAATATACTGAGTGAAATAAGCCAGACACATAAGGACAAATATTGCAAGGTCTCACTGATAAGAACTAATTATAATATGTAAACTCATAGACATGAAATATAAGGTACCAACATATAGGACGAGTCTTAAGAATGGGGAGCGGTTACTTAGCATGAGCAGAATGTTCAACCAGGATGAATTTAAATGTTTGGAAATGAACAGAGGTGTCAGTAGCAAGATGTGAGAATAACTAACAGCGCCGAATGGTGTGTGAATGAGGTGGAAAGGGGAAGCTCAGAGTCATATATGTCACCAGAAGGAAAGTTGGAGGTCAAAAGATGGGAATGTATAAAACTGAATCCTATGGTGGGCAATGTCCATGATTAACTCCACAAATATTAGAAAACTCTTCCATGAACCAGAACAAATGTATGACAATACAACTAGAAGTTAATAATAGAGGGAAAAACTAGATACCTATTGCAAACTATATACTACAGTTAGTAGTATTTCAACATTCTTTCATAAACAGTACAAATGTACTTTATCAACACTACAAGTCAACAATTGAGGGGGGTTGGTTAGGGATATAGGAGGATTCAAGTTGGGAGGATTCAAGTTTCCTTTCCTTTTCTTTTTTTTTTTTCCCTTCTTTTTTCATCTTTCACTTTATTTCTTGTCTGGAGTAATGAAAAGGTTCTAAAAATTGAACAAAAATTAAGTGCGGTGATGGATGTACAGCTGTATGAGGATGCCACCAGGGGCAACTAATTGTACACTTTGGATCTTTGGATAATTGTATGGTATCTGAACAATCCCAATAAAAATTAAAAACAAAAAAAACAAAGAAAAAAAAACAAAAAAAAAAAAAACAAAAAAAACACCTCACTCGGGTGCAGCCCCTCCTGCCCACCTCCCGAGCCCCCAGGGGCACGCTCCAAAGGAATGACGGATGCTGCTTGGGCTCCTCTCCAGCCTGGAGGCCCCCTGCTCTGAGGCAAACACCGCTGGCTAGGCCCCCCTACCTTGGGTGCGAGCTCGGAGCTGTGCTGCAGCACGGTGTGGAGGACCTGCATGTTGTTGGGGTTCCGGGCGTTGGAGAGCTCGTTGAAGATGACAAACTTGATGGTGGTGCCCAAGTTGTCCTTGTGGGCATTCAGCAGCTCCCTGCCAATGATACCACATGCAGGGCAGCTGGCACAGGGCCGCCCAGGCCACCCCCCACCCGGCCCCAGGCCCTCCCCAGGCTGCCAACACCCCACACACCTGATGCAGAGCATGTAGTGGTTGAGGAGGACCTTGGGCTTGAGGCGGATCTTGATCAGGTGGGAGATGACATCCACATCCTCCGGGCTCTGCGTGTTGCAGTTCACGCAGGCGGACATGAGCAGGTCCTGAGCCGGCCTGGTCAGCTGCGGGCGGGGCGACCTGCTTACCCTCGGGCCCTGGCACCTGTACCCACGTGCCCCCTGGGAACGCCTGCCCCCACTCGTGCCCCCCGCCAGCCCTGCCACCTTTGGGTTCTGCAGCCACATCTCCAGCTTCTGCACGGCCATCAGCCGGACCTCCTTGTAGCCGCAGGTGGAGGTGAGCAGCCGCAGCAGGTTGCGGGAGACGTTGTCGATGGGCTGCCGCCGGTTCAGCTGGTCTCGAAGGACATCGAGGACGTACTCCTCCACGCTCTCTGCCAGGTCGTCGTACCTAGGCCCGGGGGAAGCAGGGAAAGGGAGTCTCTGCTCGCTGGGGCCCCACAGGAGCCCCCAAGCCAGCCAGGAGGGCCGGGAGAGGCTGGGGGGGGGGGGTGCACCTACCTGGGCATGAGCTGGCCCTCCTGCTCAGGACTCAGCTTCTCCTCGGCGATGAGGAGCTCCGTCTGGCTGTCTTCCTCCTCGGTGAGGGAGGGGTGGGGGCTGTTCCCTGCACAGAGAGGCGCCATGGAGCCACACGCTCACTCTCCTGCCAGGGCCCAGGGGAGCATGGGGACCATGGCCCCGCCACAGGCCGGGAAACCCCCTCCCCACCCAAGGCCAGCCCCGCTTCTTACCAGCACTGAGGTCCCCCCCGCCGCGTCCCATGTCCCCCTGCAGGAGCATGCTCCTGGGGGGCACCTTGGTGTTGAATGCCGTCTGGACGCTGTCCACAAATGACTTGCAGTGAGGGCTGTCCACCCAGACCCGCTCCCCCAGGGAATCCTCGATGTATACCTGCTCGGGCGACAGCAGTCGGACGGCCCCGGGCTGAACTCCACCTTCTGGTGCCAGTCAGACCGAGTTCTCTGCTGCCCCTGTTCCCCTGGCTCCCTGCCCCGGCCCCCATCAGAAGTACACAGGGTTTTCTCTAAGGCCCTGGCAACCAGGGGCTGGGTCCCTGGTGGAGCTCGCTGACTGCTTAGTGCAGAAGATGCGGAGACACAGAGACTCGGGGCTGGAGGCGAGCAGGTGCCCAAGGGCACCCCCAGTGAGCTTCCCTGTCCTCACCATCTCTCCCGGGGCTCGGCCTCTGCTCCCCTCAACACTAAAGCAGGGAGCACACTGGGCCTCCTGGGCAGGGCGCACTCACCTTGACAAAGATTTCGGGCCAGTTCTCATCCTCCTCGTATGCGGCCACGAGGAGGTTACAGGCCAGCACCGAGACCAGGCTGTTCCCCTTGGCCTTGAAGTTGATGGAGGCATCCCGCCGCAAGAGGCTGCACAGCGCCTGGAAGACGGACCCCACGTCAGGCAGGGGAGGCCGTGACCTTGCACCCCAGCCCTCCCCATAGAGGCAGTGCCAGCATGGTTCGGGCAGAGGCATCTGGAAGGGGGAAGATGAGATGGGAAAGCAGGCCCAGGCCCTTCCCAGGACCAAGGAGGGGGCACCCAGTTCTCACCTCAATGACACCCTCTGTGGCAAAGATGTTGGGCTTGATTTTGGCCAGGTACATGAGGCTCAGGTAGAGGGTGGTGTCTGGCTTGGCCCGCGTGATCTTCAGCTGCCTCACTGCCCCACACAGCACCCCCTCTATCCTGTCATCGTTGCCCTCCAGCTCGGCGGCCTCGATCTCATCCAGCAGCACCGTGGGCAGAACTGGCAGGTGCAAGCAGGGTGGTCAGAGCAGGAACCCTGAGCAGAGTACCCGTCAGGGGCCCCCCCAAAGCCACGGGGACCACAGGGCAAACCATCAGAAACCCAGACAGCAGGAGGCTCGGGGAGGTGCCCTGCAACCGACCAGCATGCCGCCCTTTCCAAAGCGTCCTCGCACACAGGAGACGAGGCTAACGCGGCGATGGTCCACAGCAGCCCACAGCACATGCCCATCCACCACCCACATCTGCGACGTCCGCAGAGAACACCAGGCTGGAACCCACGTCTCCCTCCCCTGCGGCCCCCAGGGCTGGACCACAGTTATGCAGTCACTGCAGATTTAGTGTTGTAGATATTCTGTCAGTTGTGTCTAAGTTTTCATGTTAATTGGCAGAGTGCTGCCGCAGTCACCTTCCCCCCTACTTCTGCTGCATCTTTGCTTCTTTTTTCCACCCTAGTGTTTACTGTGCCTTCTCTCTCTCTCCACTAGCTCTATCTTGCCAGGGTTTCTTCTGCTTTAACAGTTCACAAAGGGCCAACTGTGGGTTTAGTGAACCCCCTCTTTCCCATGTCATTAATGTCTGCTCTCATCTTCACCATTTCTCTCCCTTCACTTCCTTTGGGTTTATTCTATTCTTTTTTGTACTTCTTCAGCTGGATGCTTGGCTTGTCAATCTTCCTTCACAACAAGCATGTGCATCTGCAAACGCTCCTGAGATGTGCTCAGGAGAGAGCACACATTTGTTCACAGCGTTTGTTATTGTTTAAAGTTCTTGGTGCTTTCCAATTTTTGTTATGATTTCTTCTTTGACCCAAGAGTTATGCAGGATTGTCTTTTTAAACATCCAAACATATATAAGGAGCTGTTGTTACTGATTTCCAGGTTAACTGCATGAGGGAGAGAGGAGCTGTGTTTACTGAGTGCCTTCGTAGGGTGGCTGTCCCAGAGGAGGGGTCATCAAAGGACAGCCAGGTGGAGACTCAATGAACGCAGGATGTGCCAGCTCCCAGAGGACAGCAGCTGGCATGGGCTGGGGGCATGTAAACGCTCATGCAGCAGCTCCTTCTGCATCCCCTTCCCCAAAGGTGGAGCGAACGATGCCAAATACAGCCTCTACCACACAGCACTTCACAGCTGATGAAGCACCTGCATGCACTAGGTCCTGCCTAACTCCTAAGACCTCTACTACTTCTCACTCCAATTTGACAGAGATGGGAAATGAAGCTCACTGAAGTAAACTGTCCAATGTCAAAAACTCACTCGTGCCAGGTGGCAGGTTGATTCCAGCTCCCTGTGTGCGGACCAACCCCCGACCCCCATGCCATCTTACCCTGGGTCATGTTAGTGTTTCCCTGACCCATGTCACAGACTTTGGAAGTACAAGTAGAATAAAGGCACCTGTATGAGAGGTGCTCTGGAGAACAAACCCTCGAATGAACGAAGTGCACTGTTATGATGTTTGATTCATCCATCCTCCCAAAGGGCCTTGCTGGGCCTGGGAGGTGCTCCTGAACTTGACTGGTCCAATGGGGAATAGGATACGTGCTGAGGGCTTCAGGGCTCACTTTACCTTCAATCGGCACCACAGATGGTTCTTTAATGGAGGGAGAGATGGCCCGTTTCTCTGCCACTGCAGCCTCAGCCAGGCGCCCCAGGGCACTCAGAGGTGGAGTGGAGGAGAGTTTGGGGCGTTTGGTGAGGCCAGTCAGGGCTGAGGCACCAGACAGAGCAGCTGCGCCATCCCGCTTGCGCTCTGAAGGCAGGCCAGAGGGGGCTGGCTTCAGCAGGGTGGACGCTGTTTTCGATTCATTGGCCTGACCCTTTGAGCCCAGCGCAATGAAATCTCCTGGAGGAGGGTGCCCTGCAGAGAAGAGAAAGAGGAACTTGCACCTGTACACAATGCCTGAGGCAGAAAGGATCTCAGAGAACAAACCCAATCTTCTGTTATTCCAGAGAGGGTTAAACAAGGACCAGAGAAGGCACAAAACAGCCTGAGCTTACTCAGCGAGTCAACAACAGAGCTGGGACTGGAAGGATGGAGAACCAGGCTAGTGTTATGCAGAGCTTACTACGCACAGCACTAGTTCACGTAACCTCCTGAAAGACTTTCTGAAAGATGTAAGGCCCACGTGGCCCAGAGAAGCTGGGTGACATGCCCAGTGGCGCAGACATAGGGAAGAGCAAACCTAGGTGCAAGTCCAGGTAGTTTGGCTCCAGATTCTGAGCTTTTAACCACCTTCCTTACACTGCCTTCAACTACATCGCCCTTCAAGTACTTTCTAGAGCTTTGGATGCACAGTCTCAAACAAGTCAACAGTCTCCTGTGGGAGGCCACAGCCGCCCCGAGTCTCCCATGGACTCCAGAAGCCCTGGGGACCGAGGGCTATTTTTCTAGACCTCATTCCTAGAAACAGCCTTCGCTGCAGAACAAGCTCCAGCTTCCGCCGAGTGGCAAAGCTGAGAAGCCCCCTAAGAGCCCGTCGCAGCCCCCACTCGCCTGAAGGTTTGGCCGCAGCGCTGGGCCTCCGCACGGTGGTGGGCTTGGCCCGGTTCATGCTGTCCCCTTCCCCTGGCTGCTCCGCGCTGCTGCTGTGTCACCTGAGGGGAGAGGCGGCACCAAGTCATTCATTCATCCATTCGTGCCCCTACCCTGCAGGGCCTGAGGACTTGGCGGCAAATAGGGCCCGGGGTCTACCCGAGCCCCCCGCATCCGCGCCGCCCGGGAAGGGGGTCGATCGCGCCGGGAGCCGCGCGGCGTGGGCCGGGGAGGCGGCAGCGGCGGGCCGGGCGCGGGGAAGCGGGCGGGCTCCGCACCGGGGCGGGGGCGTCCAGCGCCGCGGCCCACTCACCTCCCGCCCATCGCTCAGGCACCCTGTCGCCACCCCGACCGCCCCGGAACCGGAAACCAGCCTCCCAGCAGTCAGCGCCCCCACTTCCGGAAGAGTCGGAAGCAAAACAGCGCGGCGCGAGCAGGTGGGCGGGAGCGGGGAGGCGGCGGGCGGCGCCTTCGCCGGGCCTGCAGCGCCCTCTGGCGGCCGGGCGGAGGCTCGGGGCGCAGCCGCCTCCACGTGTCCCCGAGGGCCGCAGTGGACGCCGCGCTCCCGCGCTTTCCGTGCGCCGGCCCGTCTTCCAGACCTCATCGCGCGCGTTCCGGGGTGCGGACGGCCTAGGGAGTGGGGGCCCCAGGGCCCTGATGCTTAAGGGACGCACTCGCCTCCCCGCCCTCCCATCTGTCCGGAGAGGGGGGTCCTGGGAGGGCCCCGCGGCGGGGAGTGGCCGGCAGGGAGGCGAGCCCGGGGCTCAGGCCAGGGGCGCCTGCAGGAGCCAGCGGGCGGGACAGCGCCCCCAGGCCCCCCACCCGCGTTTCCCAGGCTCTGCCACCGGCCAGGTTTCTCTGATGGCAAAGGACGCAGAAAACGCGGCCAGCGGGAGACCTGTCCGGAGCAGGAGCTCCTCGCGTTCCCCCAAGAGAGGACGGGGTGGGGTTCCCTCTGCCAGGGGCCGCCCTCCCCTCCTCTCGGGGTCTCTGCAGGGTCCTCGCCCGCCCAGGGGCCCTGGGGTCACTGGCTCAGCCCGGCCAATGCCCTAGGAGTTACCCCGACGGGAAGCCGGGAGGGCTCCCTGGGGCAGCCCCTGCCTGGGAGGGAGAGCTGCGGCCTGACTCGGCGTCTCAACTGCGGCACTTGGTAATGCAACGATGGCGGCTGCGAGCAGCCTTCCCTGAACTCACTCACCAGGCCACACGCCGCCTCCCTCCTGCGATTAGGAACCCCAGGTCTCCAGTCCACCTCTACCCACCCCCCAGGAGGCTCCCAGGCCCCTTGTCCCAGCTGCTGGGAACCCGGGGACAGTGAGAGGAATTGAAGCTGTGAACAGCGGCTGTGTTCTCTGCTCTGCTGTTGGGTCACTCAGCCCGCGGAGCCCTGGGAAGAAGGTTGGGGGTCCCAGAGACGGTGGCCCAGCCCTGCTCTCGATGGGCAGGAGGAGAGAACCAAGGCCGCAGAGCAAGGTGGCTGTGGCCCCAGGGCTGGGGTCCCTCCCCACGCCCCCCAGGCCCTGCCCGACCCAGTCCCCAGACAGCTGCTCCTGAGGGAGTGGGCCGGAGGGCAGAGGGGAGCCGGTGGAGAGCTGGGCCGGGGGTGGGCCCGGGGGCGGCAGTGGCCTCTGCTCCTGCCCCCTCGGGGCTCGAGCTCCTCCAGCCCTGGTTGCAGGGCAAGGCCGGGGCAGCCCAGAGCTCCTGCCCCCGCGTCGGGGCCTCTGTGGGGCCTCTGGGGCCAGGGGGCCAGTTGGGTTTGCAGAGCTGAGAGCAGCAGGGGCTGCTGCGGGGGCCAAGGTGCCGCGGACTGTTTCAGCCCCCACTGGCCCCAGGTGGCCTCAGCCTCTGGGGGCTGGCATGGGGCCCTCGGGCTGTCTGCATGGAGCACGGACAGGGCAGAGGCCATGGAGGGAGGGCAGGGGCCTCTCGGCCTTCCAGCTGCTGAGACCTGGGTCCGAGGGCTCAGGCCACAGCTGGCAGGCGAAGGCGTCCCCCAGGCCCCCCTCACCCCCTCAGCGCCCTCCTGGGCAGCCGGGTGAGGGAGAGGCCCCCACGCACCTCCAGTGAGCGCTCCTGGGTCAGGGCTCACCTCCTCGGCCTCTGGGCCAAGCACGAGGTGGGGGCTCAGGGAGGGTGCTGATTGGGCACTTAGGTGTGGATTGCTGATTGGACAGTTGCTGATTGGACACTTAGTGGAGGGCGGGTGGGAGCAGGTGGGTACGTGGCTGGGAGAGTCAGCGAGAGGGTGGGTGGGTGCAGGGGGTGGGCAGACAGCCTGCTGTGAATTTGGGAGGACACAGAAATAGACACCCATCGGCACTGAGCTCCTGGGCCCACCCCATGTGGGGGCCACCTGGGTGCCCCCCACAAAGTCTGCAGCCGAGCGGCACATGGAGCTGTTTCCACGGTGAGGTCTTGGACCCCAGGGTGCACCCGCCCCTCCCCACGGCCGCCCGGGGGTTCCCCAGCTGGACAGGGCAGTGTCATGGGACGGTCAGCCCCCGTGGCTGGTGCCATCTGAGTTCCAGCCTAACCTCTCTCAAGGTGGGGGTACAGCCCATCCTCCCGACCCCATGCCCCTGTGACCCCTGACCCCAGCACCTCGGGCTTCTCTGGTCCCCAGCCAAGGGGGCCGTTCCCAGGCTCCGGGAGGGGTCCACAGACAGCGCTGCCCTCGAGCGCCTCACACCCAGCACATGTCCCCAAGATGGGGACAGAGATGGCAGGAGGGCGAGCCCCAGCAAGAAGAGGAGACAGTGAGGCCAGGAAGACAGGAAAGGGCACTCCAAGGAGGCAGAGAGCCGGGCCAATGCAGCCGGGGGTGCCAGGGGTGCCAGAGTTGGACCCAAGGCTGGGAGCAGGCGGCCTCCGTCCCATTGTGCAGCGAATGCTTCATTTTTTAACGGGCATGCTTTTCCCCTGGGATGTCCATATAGTGTAAAAAACAGCCCGATGTGCCAGTGGACGGCTGGTGGCGACCCCAGCCTCCCTGTGGCCACAGCCGACCGTTCAGGTGCGTTTCTTTCCAGGACTTTTTCACTTTCAGGTAAACGTGGCCATTTCCCGTGCGTGTGTCCCCAAAGCTCTCTCCCCGTCGTCACCTTGCCTGCTTTGTCACCGCATGTCGGTGCCCCCCACAGCAGCCTCAGAAGCTCACCAAACGGCGCCTCGTGACCTTCCTCGTTGCTGTGGCCCAACGCAGAGGCTGCACCATCGGTGAGGGTTTTAGGAATGAGATTTTTAAGGCTGCACTAAGGCAGCTCTGGGGTCAAATCCCAGAAGTATGGCCGGGTCAGAGGGCGCAGGATGCCCTAAGGCCACGGAGAACAGGCCTCAGGCAGACTCTGTGGGAACCTGGCCCCGGCTGCAGAGGCCCCCTCCCCGCTCTCTTTCTAGACCCTGCCGTCTGCAGCAGCCAGGGGCCCAGCTCCGCGTCCTCCCGCCGTCTCCACCTGCCGGCTTTGCTCAGGTGACACCTGCTCCGAGAGCGCCAGCCCCCGGGGTGAGCACCCCCCGCAGTGCACCCAGCTCTCTATCGCTCACCCCCTGAAATGAGTTTGCTTAACGACTTGGCCCCTTCTCTCGTCCTGCCCCCTGCCCAAACGTCGGCTCCACGCAGGCTGTCGGCACGTCGTGCTCCCTGCCAGATCCAGACCCGCAGTGCCCGGAAGGTCCCTGGCACAGAGAGAGGCTCCATGCGCAGAAGGCACTGCCGTCACCAGCCGCCACCAGCCCAGCCCAGGCCCCCCGACGCCCACAGTCCCGGGGCTCTCTCTGCCACCGTGAGGGCCAGGCAGGGACAGGCCCATCACATTGGGACCTGACCTGGCGGCTGCTCGGGGAGGCCCAGGCGGAGCCGGAGCCGGCCCCAGCCGGAGCACGACCGTGACACTGCACCTGGAAGGCCACCGCCGGGTGGGGCGGAGGGGACAGAGGGGAGCGGGCCCAGCCCCCCGAGGGCAGCGGGTTGAGGCGAGCCGTTCCACAGCTGCGTGTGGTTTAACGGCCTCTGTGCCAGGAAGCAGCTGCCCTGGTGTGCCGGCCAGGGCCGGGGCCGGGGCCGGGGCTGAGGACGGACAGCTTCTCCCAAGGCCCCAGTCCCATGTGCCCAGCCCAGACCAGCCCCCACAAGGCCCTGCCCAGGAGCCCCTCGCTTTCCCCGAGTCCTCCCACCCACGGAGGCCCACCCGAAGCCCCTGCCCGGAGCAGCCCCTCCTAGGGCCCTACTCAGGCCCACCCCTCGGCTGGGGCCACTGACATTTTCCCTTTTCCTTTCTTAATCGTGGTAAAACGTACATAACTTAAAGTTTGCCGTTTTAACCATTTTTATGTGTGTGATCCAGTGGCGCTAATTAAATTCACAGCGTTGTGCCGCCATCACTGCTATTTCCGGAACATTTCATCCCCCCAAACAGAAACTGGCCCCATCAAGCCATAACTCCACCTCCCCCCTTCCCAGCCCCCAGCAGCCCCCAATCTACTCCCGTCTCTGTGGAGTGGCTTGTTCTGGACTTTTCGGGCAGGTGGGGGTACTTGTCCTTCTATGTCCGCTCCTCCCGCTGAGCTCGGCATCTGCGAGGCCCGACTGGCTGCAGTGTGGAGAGGGCCCTCCTGGCTCCGCGGCTGGGTGGCCCTGGGTGCTGGTTCTCAGTGGTCAGCAGGCACCCTGTGGCCAAGCCCATCGCTTCTCTGAATTTGTCGTGCACCCCTGTCCCTGCTGCCCCCACCTTGCCCGGGCCCCAGCCCCTCCCTGCTCCACTGTGGTCTCTGCTCGGCGAGCTGCATCCTTGCAAAGCCCAAGTCCGCTCCCACCACGGCCCCGTTGCCCACTTTGTGCTCAGGAAAGAGACCTCGATCTCCCGAGGCCCCCGGCCCGGCCTGCTGACCCTGCTCCTCTCCAGCCTGCACCACCCGCCCCCTGGGCCCAGCTCTCCTGCAGGGGCTGTTCCTTCTGCGGAACGCTCTTGCTGGCATCCTGGCTGAGGGGCCACTTCCTGTTCACTGCCCCTTAGGCGCCTCCTTCCCTGGAGGAGAACAGACTTGAGGGTTTGGAGCGAGGGGCCCTGGAAGCCAGGGAGACCCCGAACCCTACTTCAGCCTGGGGTTTCTCCTATTCATGGCCTGCCACGCTGTGGGGGCCCAGGACAGCCCAGCCCCGTGGCTCAGGAGCCCCGGGGAGCCGTCCCAAGGCCCAGCAGAGGGAACTCTGGAGTGGGAGCAGCTCGGGTTCAAGTCCCAGCTCTGACCGTTCCCAGCTGTGGACTTTGGTAATTGACGTCCTGCGTACACTGGCCTTCAGCCCTGCAAACTGGGGCAACACCCTTGTTTTCTTCATACACTGACGGAGGGCAAGAGGGTGCCCAGGAAGACGGGGTGGGGAAGGGGCCTGGGGACGTCCACGGTGAGGGTGGTGGCCAGAGGGGGCCCCCCACGCGCAGCTCGCTTGGCCCTCACAGCAGTGGACAGGCCGTGCCTGTGGCCGGGCTCCCCGAGAGCAGAGCCTGAGGCAGGGATTTGGTGCAGTGACTTTTCCAGGGCCTGATCTCAGAGAAAAAGCTGGAAGGAAGTGAGGGGTTAGGACAGGGCGAGGGAAGGAGCCGAGCCAAGGGCAGCTCAGCTGACGCCTCGTCCTGCCCCAGGCCCCGGGGGCATCGCAGGGCTGGCCCAGTTGGCTCGGGGAGTGGCCATCAGTGCCCGCGGCCACCGCTCACCGGATCAGAGGGCTCGGACCTCCCAGCGAGGCAGTGCTGTCAGCCCAGGGCTTGTCCCCAGGGCCGGGGCAACTGGGAGCTTCTGCCAGCCAACAGAAAGGGACTCCAGACTGCATGCCCATAGCCTGCACTGTGGGGAGAATGAGGCAAGGAGGGGAAAAGCCCGGGCCGACACCAAGGCCCTCCCCAGGATAGGATCTGGCCTTCAGGGGGCTCTGAGATTTGGTAGGAAAGGCCCCAGGGCAGTGGGTGGGCTCCAGCCCCCATTTGCTGGCTGTGTGGGGGCAGGCAAGTGTCCCCCTGGAGCCTTGGCCCACTCTCCTAGAAACGGAGGCTCTGTCCTGGTCCAGGGCTGGGCAGCAGCAGAGGGGCCTCGGCACAGGCCGGGGCTGCGTTTACCATGGGTGGGCACCTGGTGAGGGACGGGGGGTGACATTAGTTACTCTGTAGAGTAGCCAGTGGTGCCCCCAGGGCGGTTGTTACCCCGCTGTGAGAGACCATGTCGCCCGCCTTGATGCATCCCAGCCTGGCGACAGAGTCCCGAATCCGTTTGTCGGCAGCTGTTAAAGATGCCCCGTCCTGCTGAGGGCTTGGGGGTGGGGGGCAACTTGGAGGCCCACTGTAGCTCAAGTGGAGGCTTCTAGAAGTTCCTCTCCTAATGAATGTCCCCGCACAGAGCTTTAAGGTCTGCTGAAACGCACGCCACTGCGACTATGCTCCTTCCTTGGAGGAGGATAGACACCCGGATTTGACAAAGGCGTCCTCCTCGGCTGGTGCCCAGGAAAGCCGGAGCCCAGGGAGGCCTTGGGGGCTGCTGTTGGTGCCACCGAGGGGTGGCCATCTTCCCGGCCTGGGCAAGTCCTGGCCAGGGAGAGAACGCTCCAGGGAGGCCACTCCAGCTTGAGGCAGGGGTGCACCACCCAACAATGGACTGAAAACGGAGTGGGCAGGCTCGCGGGGAAATGAGTCCCCCGTCCCAGGCAGGGAGAAACAGAAGCAGGAAAAATGCCGAGCAGAGTGGGGGGGATCTGAGGACCCCCGACCCACTGTTTTCTCGCCCCAACATCCTCGACGTCTGGGGAGCTGGCGCCAAAGACAGGATCTGCTCCGAGCCTTGGGGTGCACTGGGTAAAGACCTGGGCAGGGGGATCTCCCTTCCGTTCGGTGGCTGTGCCCGCCGTGGTGGGGTCACCCCCTGCAGCCAATTCCCCTTTCCATTCAGCGAGGGTCAGGCCAGCTGCTCCGCCGCCCCAGGATTCTGAAGACACCCCCCTGGGATCCGGGCTTGGGGTGCCCCGGGCCAGTGGCTGAGGGCGATTTGGTCCGAGCACCTGTGGGCTCGGGGTGGGGTGGGGGGTGGACCGCAGGAGAAAACCACCTTCCAGCTTGTTCTGGTGACGGCACTGTACAGATACCCCTTTCTAGGGTCTAGTGTATTGGAATAGCCAGAAGTAAATATCTGAAACCGTCAAACTCCAACCCAGCAGACTTGACTCTTGACGATTGTGTAACAATGTAGCTGATGGGGTGACAGTGTGATCGTGAAACCCTTGTGGATCACACTCCCTCTATCCAGTGTGTGGATGGATGAGCAGATAAATGGGGATGGGATGATTTGGGTGTTCTTTTTTACTTTTCTTTTTTATTTTTATTTTTATTCTTTCTGGTGTAAAGAAAATGTTCAAAAATGGATTGGGGTGATGAATGCACAACCATACGATGGTACTGTGAACAGTTGATTGTACGCCATGGATGATTGGGTAGTAATATGAATATATCTCAATAAAACTGAATTTAAAAAAAATAAAAAAGAACTCGTCAGGCTGCAGAGCCCTCCTGCTGACCACGAAGAGCAAGGTAGAGGAGAGCTGGGCGCCCCTGGGTGGGGGCCGGACCCCACCCTGCCCCCACAGCAGAACCCTGGGGTTCTGGGGAACACAGTTTGAGAACCATTGGAAGGGGGCCATGCACCAAGGCGTGAGGACCTGTGGAGCCCCCTGCCCCGGCCAGCACTCAGCCCCGGGGGGTGGGGGCGCTTCGGGCACTTTTGTGTTTGAAGGGGGCCCTCATGCAGGGCCTCTGTCTCGCTGCCCAGGCTGTCTGACTCCCATCTCCCATCTCACCGTCCCTGTAAACCATCCAATGTCCCCAACACTGTCCTGGGGTTACCCGATATTCCGGGTTGAGTTGTGGCCCCCCAAAAAAACATGCTCCGGTCCCAACCCCTGTCTCGTGAGAGGGGCCTAATAGGGTAGATCATTTATTCAGCCCACCATTGGCTCTCACGGTAGCGGGGCTGGCTGGGCTCAGCTGGGTGGTTCTCGGGGGTCTCATGAGGTGCAGGCGAGCGAGAGCTGGAGGGAGGTACTTCACGATGGGTTGGCATCTACCTCAGCAGACACGAAGCAGAGGAGGCTCCCTGGGGGCTGTGGGGGCCTCAGCCAACCAGCTGGAGGCTTTAAGAGCAAAGAACTGGGGTTCCCGAAGATGCAGCTCTGCCCCAAAGGCTGCACCGTGCACTCCTCTGAGTTTCCACCCAGCGGAGCTCACACTCGGGGCTGCACCCTTCCCGGAGTCTCCAGCCTCAGGGTTCAGACTCGCCAGCCCCACTGGGGCACCATCCTGTCGGCCGGCACCAGCCTTGCCCCAGAACCAGGTTGCAGCCCGATTTCACCTGCGCACACATCTCTGGGCTGTCACTTGGGCTTCCCGAGCTTCCTCCTTAACACGGAGATGATGGAGCTGCGTTTGCGGAGGATGACAGGGCCCGCAGGCCCGGAGTGCAGCCCAACGCCCGTGCACAAGAGCCATGCAAAAACTGGCAGCCACCATCATCCTCGTTGTTTCTCAGCGGCAGCACCGCCGACGTTTGTGGCTGGGTGATTCTCATGCCATGAGCAGCCGTCCCCGCCTGGCAGTCACTATGACCCAGTGTCTCCCAGGGGCAAATCCAGCCCGCGGAGAAGCCCTGCCCCAGCACGTCCCCAAGTCCCCAGGCCCTTTCCAGAACAAACAGCATCGAGCCATGAGCCCTGGTCTCCCGGTGGATGGAGGGTCCCTGCTGACCTTGCCTGAGGCCCCGGAGCCTAGCCGCCGACACCCACCTGGTGCCGATTTGAACGTATTATGTCCCCCAGAAAAAGCCATATTCATTGATGCAGTCTTGTGGAGCAGACGTTTTGGTGCTGATTAGATTTCCATGGAGCTGTCACCCACCCAACTGTAGGTGATGACTCTGATGAGATAATTTCCATGGAGGTGTGGCCCCACCCATTCAGGTGGGCCTTGATCAGTGGAGCCATATAAATGGGCTGACAAACAGAAGGAACTCAGTGCAGCTGTGAGTGACATTGTGAAGAGGAGCAATAGCCAAGAGGGACACTTTGAAGAAAGCACAGGAGCTGCAGATGAGAGAGTTTGAAGACGGCCGTTGAAAGCAGACTCGCTCCGGAGAAGCTAAGAGAGGGCAAATACCCCAAGTGCAATTGAAAGTGACATTTTTGAGGAACTGCAGCCTAGAGAGGAACGTCGTGGGAGAAAGCCATTTTGAAACCAGAACTTTGGAGCAGATGCCAGCCACGTGCCTTCCCAGCTAACAGAGGTTTTCCGGACACCATTGGCCATCCTCCAGTGAAGGTACCTGATTGCTGATGTGTTACCTTGGACACTTTATGGCCTTCAGACTGTAACTGTGTAACCAAATAAACCCCCTTTTATAAAAGCCAATCCATCTCTGGTGTTTTGCATTCCGGCAGCATTAGCAAACTAGAACACCCCTTGTGCAGGTGCCTCTGCCAGTACCTGGGCCTCAGGTGTCCCACCCAGAAAATGGCACCGAGCGCTCAGTCCCGGACCCCCACAGCAGCCGCCTAACCAGTGGGCTGGACGGGGGGCCGGGCGGTCCCGGAGGGCACTTGGGCACCCCTCCACAGGCCCCGCTGGAGGCCAGGGATTGCTTGAAACACCTGCTCCTGTCACTCCGGGCGGCAGCTCACCTGGGGAGGCTGCCCGATGACCTTCCAGCAGCTCGACTGGCGGCTCCCAAATTGTGAGCGGAAGTCAAGTTGTTACTTAAGGACAAACAGCTCTTTCCTTACACGTACGGTGACGATGGCGGTGGCCGTCCTGTCCTGTGAGAACACACTGCTTCCCTGGGCCATCCTCCCACCGGCCCCCTCCCGCTCTAGGGCAGAGGAACCGGGCTCCGCGGGGGGCCTGCCTTGCCCGAGGCCCCGTTTCCCCTCCGCTGTGAAGCAGTTTCAAGCCCAAGTCTGGCCACCTCCCGCCCCCAGCCAGCCGCAGCCCCCCACCCGGGGCCATCGGCCGCTCCCCAGCCCAAGGGGCATCCCGCAGGGGCCCGTTCACGGAGGCCAGGCTGGCACCCACATACCTGGGCAGGGCCTGGGCTCCAGTGAACACCCTGGGGGGCTGCTGTGCCCCCGCCAGCCCAGGAGGGCCCTGGGAGGGGGGCCGTGGAGGGGAGGTTGGGCACGTGCCCCTCAGGCAGCCCCTTCCCCACAGTGCTGGCCGGCAAGGGGGGGTCACTGCTGAGCCGTCTCCGAAGTCCGCAAGGATCTGCCTGCAGGGCCAGCCCCTATAGGGGGCAGGGGGTGCACACAGTGTGCCCCCTTCAGAGCACGCTCAACCACCCGGGGCAGGGGCCAGTGGATGTCCTCTCCCAGCCCCTCCTTCTCCGGGGGAGGCTGACGGGGGTCCAGACTACAAGAGAGCAGTTTGGGGGTAACCACTGGGCAGCAATACGAGCTGCCCGGCTCCTCGGTCTCGGCCCCCCACCCCCACCCCCAGGAGCCTGGCCTACCCTCTTTCCTTGCCCCCACTCCCCTGCAGTCATGGACCTCGGTGGCCTCGGTGTCCCTCCCTTTGCTTGGACCTCAGCGGGGCCACCGGCGTGCACCCCTTCGCACACCGTGGTGTTGACCCCGCCCAGGGCTCCCCTTGCAAATGGTCTCACCCCCTCCCCAAGTGCTAGCTCTGCACGCCCCGGGGGAAGGGGCAGGCACAGCTGCCACTGTGGCACTCCCAATGGCAGGGGACCCTGCCCAGGGCAAAGGACAGTCCGCTGGGCGTGAACCGGACGCTCGTCCCCGTGGCCAGGTGCCGGGCTGAGCTCCGGGCGGGCGTCCCGACGCGGCATCCTCACGACAGCCTGGCAAGCGTTTCCTCTGTTTCATTTTATGTTTCATTTAGTTTTATAGCTGTGGATGGGTGATGCATTTACAAGATACAACAGTCAAAACAACATGGAGAGGTTCACATGGAGAAACCTCGTGTCCATCCCTGTGCTGTGCACCCCCCCAACTAAAGGTGGCCCTTTTCGTCTTAGTGTGTTTATCCCTTACAGCTGCTTTTTTTTAAATTCAGTTTTATTGAGATATATTCACACACCACACAATCATCCAAATTGTACAGTTGTTCACAGAACCATCATATAGTTGTGCATTCATTACCCCAATCTATTTTTTTAACATTCTCATTATACCAGAAAAAGTAAAAATAAGAATAAACAATAAAAGTAAAAAGAACACCCAAATCATCCCTTCCATCCCACCCTATTTTTCATTTAGTTATTGTCCCCATTTTTCTACTCATCCATCCATACACTGAATAAAGGGAGTATGATCCACAAGATTTTCACAATCACACTGTCACCACTTGTAAGCTACATTGTTATACAATCATCTTCAAGAGTCAAGGCTACTGGGTTGTAGTTTGATAGTTTTAGGTATTTGACTTCTAGCTATTCCAAAGCATTAAAACCTAAAAAGGTTGTCTATATAGTGCATAACAATGTGCACCAGAGTGACCTCTTGACTCCATTTGGAATCTCTCAGTCACTGAAACTTGATTTCATTTTGCATCCCCCTTTTCGTCAAGAAGATGTTCTCAATCCCAGGATGTTGGATCCATATTCTGTGTTGCCAGGGAGATTTCTCACTGCTTCTTTTTGCAAGTATAAACAAATACACACACACATTTTTATCTCCCTCCTTTTCTGACACTAAGGGTAGCACAATGTACGCCCAGTTCTGCAGCTCACTTTTTTCATGAACCACACCCCAAAGACTTACCACGCCCGTGCATAGAGCTCTGCGAGCTTTCTGACAGCTGTGTAGTACTCCACTTTAACTAGTCCCTTAAAGACGACAGTTCTTTGTTTCTGGTCCAGTGCCACCATGATGAATCTGTGCATACCTATTTTCACCCGTGTCCAGGTGTATCTGTAGTGGTGGGATTGCTGGGTCCCAGGGCTGGTGCTTCCAGACATACCCAGGATGTTGCCAGGGTTCGCCTGCCCTGTGATCCCCCCAGAGCGCACACTGGGACCCCTTCACCCCGTCAGGTGTCACCTCGTTCTGGGTTCTGACAGATGAGGAGTGGAATTGCAACATCATGTAGTTTCCTTTTCCGTGGACTATCCATATCCTTGCCTTTTGTTGGTCCTTTTCTTTATTTCAGGAGCTCTTTACATATGGGGTGAGAGCCCTCTATGAGCCCTCTGTGACCTGAGTTGCAAATATTTCTTTCCTGGTATATGCTATATGTTGTCACTTTATTTATGGTGATTTTGCCTTAAATCTTTTCTTTCATGGCTTCTGAATTTTTAGTCATGGTTAGAAAAGTCTTTTCCCACTCCAAGATGACAAAGGAAGTCACTAATGTTTTCTTAAAAACACTAATGGTTTCTTCTTAAAATTTTTAAATTGTCAATCTATTTGAATTCATACTGGCGTACATGCTGGGTGATGTATGGAACCAAGTTCTCCTTTCTCCAAATGGCTATCAAGTTGTCCCAACATCATTTATTAAAAAGCCCACCTCCACCCTACTGTACTGAACACAGATTTAAAAATTTTATTTTGGTAAATACAATACAACATTTCAAATATACAATTACAATCCCAAAGTTGTGCCACCCTCACCACCATCCATTACCAAAACTTGTCCATCCCCCAACAGAAACGGTGTCCCATTAAGCATTAACTCCCCCCCACCCCCACCCCACCTGCACCCCCGGTGCCCTGGAATCCACTTTCCCTCTCTGGACTTGCATATTCTAGTTATGTCGCAGAAGTGAGATCATGCATTTGTCCTTTTGTGTCTGGCTGATTTCACCCAACACCACGTCTTTGAGATTAAACCCATTTCAGAGGTGAAGGAACTAAGGCTCGGACAGGTGACAGGAAGAGACCAGCCCCAGCCCCAGGCCGCGCAGCGTCTCCTGCCCCTCCCCTTCTGAGGGTCTAGTGACCCATGTCAGTGACCCAAACAACACAGAAGCCGGCAGCCGAGGCCAGCACCTGAGGACACTGCTGGAAAGGCCGCCCCACAGGGCAGGGAGACTGGGGCTGTGGGGGGCCCGGGGGCCAGGCGGGCAGCTCTGCCGCGCTGCAGACTTGTTCGTGGCAGCTGCCTCTGGGGAGGCTGGTCACGAAACTCGGCGGAACTGGTGGTCCCAGGAAACCGGCCCTGGCCACCGAGGAAGGGCCGGGACCACCAGCCCCTCCAATGCTGCCCACACTGGAGTGGCTGCGGCGCTGGCCGCGAACCCCCCGGCGCCCTCTCCTATTTGCTTCCCGGGAGACACCCCGTCAGCCCGGGCCGGAGAAGCAGCCTTCCGGGGAGCCCGGAGCAGAGGCTGTGGGTGCCACCCCATGGCCTGGGCGGGGGTCCTCTCCTCACTCAGAACCCACAGGCCTGCCTCCGGGTCCTGTCCTCTGGGGAGACGCGGGCGGGGAGGGTCACGTGCCCAGCTCGGTGCCACCTGCACAGAGGGGTCCCTCCCTCGGGGGGCTCAGCCGCTCCCGGTCCGGGCTCGAGGGCTCCCTTTCAGGCTGGGGCCCCCGAGGGGCTGCGTCCTGCTCCGGGCCCTCTGGACGCCGAGGTGAGGGGCCTTCATCCCTGCTGTCGTCTTCAGAAGGGGACGGCGAGCCCCAGCCGGCAGCCAGGGCGAGGGCACCCGGGACAGCCCCAGGGTCCCGCCCGCTTCCTCCTTGTGCTGAGACCACGAGGCCCCGCACCCCGTTAGAGCCCAGAGCCCGCCGCCGGGGCCCCTGCCAGCCCCCCAGCGCCGGCTCCGCTCTGGGATCCCCGCCCCGAGGACCGCGACGGAGCCCCGGGTAGAGATTGGGGTCCAGGGTGCCCGGGGCGAGCCCCGAAACTCCCAGCGGCCCGCCCCTCGAGCTCGGCGCCGTTTTTCTTTCTTCCGTCGCCCCCAGACCCCCAAAGCAGCGCCCGCCGGACGCCGTCCGCGGTCCCCCGCGTGTGCCCGCGGGTCCGGGGAGCGAGGGCGGAGCGGCTGCCCCGCGGCGTGCGGGCCGCGCCTCTGCGGGCAGGGGAGGGTCGGCGCCCGCGAGTCCTGCGAGCCCCCTGGCGGGAGTCCCGGGTCCCGGCGCGGGGCGGGGGCCTGAGAAGGGATGTGGGCGTGGCGAGCCGGAGGCGGGGGGCGGGGCAGAGGAGGGCGGGGCGGGGCCTGGGGTGCCAAGGGGCGGGGCCTGCGGCGCGGCGAGCCGGAGGGGCGTGGCGAGCCGGCTATGGGCGGGGCCGGGCCGAGGTGGGGCGGGGCCGGAGCGCGTGGGCGGGGCCTCCGTGGGGCGGCGCCGGCGTGACGCGGCCGGCGCGCCATCCCGGAAGCGGGTGTCAGATGCTGGGCGGCCGGGGGGGACTTGTTGTTCTTCGCGAAGTCGGCGCCCGGGCGCGAGGCGGAGGCCGTGGCCGCGGCGGCGGAGGCGGAGGCCGGGAGTGAGCGCGACAGCGAGCAGGGCGCGTGCCCGCGAGGAGCCGCCCCCGCGCGACGCCAGGTGAGGCCAGGTGAGGCCAGGTGAGGCCGGCGGCCGGGCGCGGGGCCGCGGGGCCGGGGCGGGGGCGTGGCGCGGGAGCCGGCCGGGCCGCTCGGGCGCGCTGAGTCATCGCCGCGCGCGGGGGCCGCTCGGACGCGGACGGAGTCCGGGCCGGGCCGGGCCGCGACACCTGCCGTCAGGTGGCCGGGGGCGGCTCCCGGGGCCCGGCCCTTGGGACTTGGACAGCGGTCGCGTCGTGCCCCCCGGTCCCCAGCTTCGCACGCGCCCCCCAGGCCAGGGCCCCGAGGCGGTGGGTCGCCCGACCCAGGGTCGCTCCGGGATCGGGGGGTTCGGTGGCCGCCTCCGCAGGGCCGCTCCCGGGAGTGGGAGCGGGAGGGGGCCACGGCGCGCTCGGGCGGGGTCCGCGCACCCCTCGCGCCCTGAACCGTGCTGCCTTTGCGCCCCTGGAGACCTGCCCCGGGGCAGAGGGAGCCGCCACGTGCTGGGCGCGCGTGCGCCGGCCGAGGTCGGGGCTTCCCGGCCCCGCGGGCGCCGGGCCTGCTCCGGGTGCGTTTATTTACCTTCCTGCTTCCGCTCCGCGGGAGCCGGTTCAACTTGCGCTGCTTCCCCCGGGAAGCCCAGAAGCCTCCCCCTGCAGGCACTGTCCCCCGGTGATAGGCAGCGCTCCGGCCCAATGGCAGGGAGTACCCCGCTCCGGGGGGCGGGCGGGGAGGGCTTAACCCGGTCCTTCCCGAGAGGCAAGTGAGCCCGGGAGTGACAACGCGGGGCGGCTCGAGCTGATGCCATGTGCCGCTGGGTGACCTGCCAGGGAGACCGCAGGGAAGGTAGGTGTGGACGCTGGGGGCTGGGGAGGGGTGGCAGGGGCCATTCTCGGCCAGCTGCGTCCCTTGGCCCAAACGCTTCGTCCAGGCGGTTCTCCCAGAGTAGTGCTGAGTTCAGGAAGCAGCTCGTCTGTTGGTCTGACTTCTCCACCCCGAGGAAACCCGTGTTCCTCCTGAGACTGTGTCCTCGAGCTGGTCTGCTGTAGACAGAGCCGGTCTCTTGGCCCTGCCCCGGCTCTGCGTTCCCACTCCCCGCGCTGTGGAGTCCTGCCATCCAGGCGGGACCTCCCTGTGTCCGCGTCGCTGCAAGTGCCTGTCCTTTTCTGGGTCTTGTGTTAACGGTTACGCTGTCATTTACTTTTCCTGCTGCACTTGTAGGCCAGGCAGAAACGGGATCTCTACATGACTATTCCCCCATCAGCAGTGACCACCTGTCGGTGGCCGCTCACTGCCGGGTGCCCAGCCTGGGAAGCTCCCCTGGCTGTGAGGCCACAGCTGGCGCAGTGTGGTGGTAGTCAAGGAGGTTTTATGCGTGTGTGGCGGCTTAGGTACAGCCCTTCCCTTTCCTTCTGATTGACTGGTGTCACCACGGTCATTGCAAAGGTCATCTTGTTAAAGTGCTGACGTGGCCTGAGCTGTCTGGAGCGTCTCTAAGCCTGTCATCTTCCAGGAGATGGCTACAGCAGGAGAGGTGGCTGGAGCTTTTTAAAGGCCTTAGTTTAAGAAGATGGGCGGGGCCTGGGAAGTTGTGGGTGGGCTGTGCAGGTGGGCGGGGCCTGGGAAGTTATAGATGGACTATGCCAGTGGGTGGGGCCTGGGAAGTTGTAGGTGGGCTGTGCAGGTGGGCAGGGGTCTGGGAAGTTATAGGTGGGCTGTGCCAGTGGGCGGGGCCTGGGAAGTTGGGGGTGGGCTGTGCAGGTGGGCGGGGCCTGGGATTTGTGGGTGGGCTGTGCAGGTAGGAGGGTGCTGGTCAGCATGATTTATGAGAACTTTTTCCTCTCTCAGGTAACCCGATAGGAATGTTTCCACTTGACCTTGGTAGAGGAAGCCTGCTTTTATAACTTAAAACTACACCTCTTGTTATTCCAAGATAGAATGTTTACTCAAACAAGGAAACAAAACTAGACTTCTTGAAATGTGTTTGCCTTTTGGACTTGAACATGGTCTGGGCTTTCAGGGTCTAATTCTAAGCTCAGCAGTGCTGACTTTCAAGGTGGGTGCTAAATGTGGGGGCCAAATAGATGGTCCTTGGGGAGACCGACTTTTCCTGAGCCCGGGGCTGGCCGTGCTCCCTCCCTTTCTCCTCGCTGTTGAGTAGGATCGCTTTCCGGAGCCTTCCCTGTCCTCTGCAGTTCCTGCTTTCACTCTCAGAGCTCTGCGAGAGCCGAAGGGCTTGTTTTCGGTTTGGGGCAATGCTGTCTGCAATCCAGATCCAGAAGAAGCCGCGTCCTGGGTCCCGGCCGTTTACGAGCCTGAAGGTTTCTGAAGTGGACTTTGTGGACTGAGGGTCCAGTCTGCACGGAAGTGGCCGTCTGGCCAGCCGGGGGAATTCTCCACATAGCTGCCCCTGAGAGCAGTAAACAGTGACTCACCCTCCTCCGCCCCCTGCTCTGGGAAGAGGGATGGCTCCGGTATTTACTCTTGCTTTTTATAAGCCACAGGCACATCACGTTTCTTCTTATGGTTTCAGGAAATGGAAGGTCTCCTCTTAAAATCATAGAGTCTTAGAGCAGGTGGAAATGAACCCAAGTGATCACACGGTCTGCCTTCCACCTCCCATTTTGGGCAAGGACTCTGAAGCAAGAGGGTTCCCCGAGCAGCCTGAGGTCATGGAGCCTGCGGCCGGAGGCCCAGCATCCCCTGGGGTCTCGGGGAGGGAGGGACAGGTGTGGACAGCCCACCTGCTCTCCCGGGCAGGGCACCAGTGCCCAGGCACCCCGCTAGGAGTGTGTGTGTGTGGGGGGTTGGTAAGACGTTCTCTGCTCTCCAGGAGCTTGCAGGTGTCCGTCCTGCCGGCAGAAAGATGCACATGGGTCAGGTGGGGGGATCGCGCTACCTGTGCGCTTGGAGGAGGGGCCTGCGTGCTGGGAGTGGGGGCATTAGGGAGGGCTTTTGGGAAGAAGCCAGGGCAAGGGTTGGCAGTGGAGCTGGGAGAAGGGCATTCTGGGCGGCTGGAGCGGGAACAGAAATGGAGGAGTGGGCAAGTGCCCCGTGCAGAGCCCTGACATGGGGCCCAGGGAGTGGGGTGCTCAGGGGTTCCCAGCCAGGGAGTCATGTACAGCCAGGGCCTGGGCCAGGGCAGGTGCTGGGGGGTGGGTGGGAAGGGCTCGGGGGCCCAGACT